>NW_027509327.1:0-65000 GCF_048541705.1 Temnothorax americanus
AACCATTGGGCGACCCCCCACTTTTTCCCCAAACCCTTTTTTAAAAGGGCCCCCCTGATATTTTGTCCGGGGTTTTTGAAAACATTCGGGGTTTTAAAAAAAATTGGGGGCTTGTACGTTTCCGGGGGTTTGCGCCCCGGGGAGGGGTTTCGGTGTAATTTTTCGGTCGTTTCGGGTTGTTTTAGTTTTAAAAACGGTGTCGATGACAACCCCGGGCCCGGGGTCTGATCTTTTCTTCTTTCTTTTCCTTTTTAACATCCCCTCCTCCTCCCCCGTTTTTTAAGGGGTGGGGGTTTGGTTTTCCCCCGTCACGTCGCTCTCCGCCCCGGGTCCCTTTTTTTTTTCCCCGCGATAAAGGGGTCGGGGTTTTTCAAAGTCTTTTTAAAAAACCCCCTTTTTAGTTTAAAATTTTCGGGCCCCCAAATAAATTTTCCTTCTCGATTTTTCCCGGGGCTTAAAAAACGAAATTTCTTTTTGGAATCGAATTACCGTTTTTTTAAAACCTTTTTTAAAAACCCTTTGGGGGGTCCCGAATCGCCCGTTTTTTGTTTTTCCCCCCAGCCTCGGGAAAAAAAAAACAAAGTTTTTGTCTCTCTCTCGGAAAAAACCCCCAATTTTTAAAACCCCCGCGGGGGATCGGAAAGGGCCCCGATCGCTTTTCGGGATCGGGCCCCCCTTTTAAATTTTCCCTTTTTTTAAAACGGGCCCTTCAAAAACGCGCTTTTCCTTTTCATCACTAAAGAATCCGTACTTTTTTTTTCCCAAAAAATCGGGCCCCCAAAAGAAAATTTTAAAACGTACGACCTGTCGGTTTTCACGTGATGTTGAAAACCTTTTTTAAAATTTGGGGACCTTTTCCCGTTTGAACGGGGGTCAGCAATTCGCGTTGTCCCGTATCAGATTTTTGGTTTTCGGGGTACGTCTACGAGTAGAAGGAGTCACGTTTTTAGGGGGCCCCCCCCTTGGGAAAACCTCTAAAAACGTCTTGCTTTTCGAAACCCCCCACTCCTCGAAGACTAAATCGAGTTTTGGGGGGTGCGTCGCTGGGGGGGAAAGACGTCACTGTTTTTTTGGGAAAAAGGGAAGAAAACCCCCAATTTTGTCCATCAAAAGTCAAAAATTCTCCAAAAATTTGATATTTTGGGTTTTTTCACGATTTCGGTACACGAAAAACCTTTTCGAAACGTACCCCGTGCGGATTTTCCCCCCGAAAACTAAAACAAAAAAGTTGGTTTTTCCCCCCCAATTCAAAAGCCCCAAAAAGATCCGCGTATAGTAGTCGGAAAATCGTTTCCCCTTTTTTTCCCTTTTTCCCCCCCCCGGGTTTTGCCCCCCATCAAAACCCTAATTTTGTCGTCGAAAATTTTCCCCCCCCGAATCGCCAACGGTTTTTTCCCCACAAATTTTTTATTTTTTTTCCAAAATTTTTCCCTTTTTTGGCTGACCGAACCCTATTTATGGCGACGGAAACCCGCGAATCGCTCAGTAAAAAAATGTTCTTTTCCCCTTCGAATCTTCCCTTTTTCGCATCAGCCCCAAACCCGCGGGGAAAATTTTTTTAAAAAACCTTTTTGCTCCCAAAAACCCGGGGGCGATCCCCGGCCACCCCGTTTTTGGGCAATTTTTCCCCCAACATTTAAAAGGCGGTTTTAAAAAGGGTTTTCCGAAATTTTGTCGTTTACAAAATTTTAAAACCCCACCGTTGGGAGAGAAAAGCACATCCCGGGCCCGCCCCCCAAAGAAAAAAGGTTGCGGGGAAAGTAAAAGAAAAAAAAAAGGGGGAAAAGGGCCTTTTTTCGCGGCGATAAACGCATTTTTCCTTTTAAATTTTCACTTTCCCCCTATAAAATTTTTCGGCCCGGGGGAAATCTTTTTAAGAACCCATTGGGGAGGGGCGATAAAATTTTTAACCCCCCGGGCCCCGGGGGTCCGGGCACGACACCCCCCATTCGCGAAAACCCCCGAACTCCCCGAAAAAACCGGGGGGGGCCCCAGATCCCTCGCTGCGGAAGCGCGAAAAGCTTTCCCCCCGGGGATTCGCTCCCCCGGGGGGGGGGCTGCCGCTCAAAACCCTTTGGGGGGGGCCCCTGGGGCTAAGACAACTGGGAATTTTTAAAAAAAAAAAAACAAAAAAAGAAAAAAAAAATCTAACGAAAAAAAAATTTCCGCAGGGAAAGAGCGGCGTTTGCCATTCACCTTTGTTGGATTTTCGCTCTCGGGCCGCGGAGGGAGATTCAAAAGGCCGTAACGAAAACAACCCCGGGGGGGCGCCTTTGAAAATAAAAACCACAACCGCCGCGGGGCGGGCTTTTTCGCTCCGTAAAATAGGAAAAAGGTTTTTTGGGGCCCGCAAAAAACGGGGCAAGGATGCGTAAAAAAAAAAAAAAAAACCCGTCAAAAACTTAAATTCCCGCGGGTATTGAAAAACTAAAATTGAATGTTGCAAGCTTGCGCACCCCGTTTCAGAGGTGTCTTCATGCGTGATTCGTTACCGATCGGCGGTGTACGTCGAAACGAGAGCGGTATCGTGAATTTGGACGACGCAGCGGGTCCTGGTACTCATTGGGTAGCGTACGCGAAGAGGGAAGATCAAGTCGTATATTTCGACAGCTTCGGCAATCTTCGACCACCGAAAGAATTGGTGCGATATTTCGGGCCGAGCGTGACGAAGATCGAGTACAATTGCACGTCTTATCAGCGATACGATCAGAACATCTGTGGACAATTGTGCCTGCGATTTCTCCGGACGATCGACGCAAATTTAAAGCCCGACGGTGCGCCGTGGTGACTCAGTATTCGTTAACGGTTTCCGCCGACATGTCTATAACGTTCACGCTGACCGGGAAAAGCAGCATCCTCGCGGAGCACTATTTTCCCGCCGTGGATCTGAGCGACGGTGACTACGAACTCGGTCTAACGTGTTTTGAGACTTATCACACGATTCCGAACGTGAATTCTTGGAGCAATAAAATTTATTTCGACGAGGATGACACGGAAATTACGATTCCCGAGGGATCGTACGAGATACGAGCCATAAATGAGTTTTTGAAACGCGAAATTTCACGAAAACGCCCGCGACGCGTAAATCGTTCCAACGATGATTGTACGTCGGTCGCGAATATCGCGCGAGAGGCGACCGCTCGCGCAAACGGCTACGAAGACGAGGCCGCGGAATACATGATAGTGCTCCGCGCAAATTACAATACGATGAAGAGCGTGATCAAGTGCGCTTTCAGAGTGAACTTTAACAAACCGAACAACGTTGGATCGCTGCTGGGATTCTCGTCGAAGCGTATATTGCAGCCGAGACAGTGGCACGAGTCGGACGCGTCAATTAATATTATCAAACGCCAACGCAGATTATTTATCTACCGATCATCGCGCGAAGCGTTACGGATCTAACGATACGCGTCACGGATCAAGACGGACGATTGCTCGATTTTCGAGGAGAAGAGATCACCGTCAGATTGCACGTACGACGGCTACAGCGATAACGCGCGACGTGTGACATGCTCGTGTTGAACGACTCGGAGCACGCGACAAATAAGAATATCTTTACGACTGCGACGATCGACGATATCATCAAATCGACATTTGGTAGCGTTAAAACTGAGACGAAAACAGAGACGAGGAAGAAGCTCAACGCATCGAACGTTAAATTTTTACAATCTCTGGGATTCGCGGTACGAAACATCTGAACGATGACTGAAATTCTTAACATCGGAGGCGGACCGGTTTTTGACGATCGCATCGTCAAGATCGAGACTCACACGTACAACCCGTACGCCAACACAACGTTCGAGTATAGCGACGAGATACGAATACCCATACAACAGCAGGATCTGTATACGTTGCCGTGCGAAAGTTTTCTCTACGTCGAAGGAACATTGACGGTGACCCGAGCAGCCGGCCAAGCCGATGACGTGGTATTGGGGAATAATTGCGTCGCGTTCATGTTCGATGAAATTCGATACGAGCTCGACGGTGTGGAGATTGATTATTGCAGAAACGTAGGAATAACCAGCACGCTCAAGAACTACGTAACGGTATCGTCCGACAGAAGCGTGATCCTGCGAAACGCGGGCTGGGAACCGCATAATAACGCGAACGGATACTTCAATTTCTGCGTACCGCTCAATCTGTTACTGGGATTTTGCGAGGATTACAAACGCGTGGTGATCAACGCTCGTCACGAATTAATCTTGATACGATCGCGCACCGACAACAATTGTCTGATGGGAAGTCTCGCGTTGGAGCCTACTGTCAAACTCGTCAAGATACAGTGGCGAATGCCTCACAAGGTATTGAGCAAGGTCAACAAGCTGTCGATGCTGCGCACCTTGGAAAACGGACGATATCTAAGTATGGGTTTCCGTTCGTGGGATCTGTACGAGTATCCCCTGTTGCAGAACACGACCAAGCACTCGTGGGCCATTAAAACCGCGACTCAGCTCGAGAAACCGCGATACGTCGTCTTCGCTCTGCAAACGGGTCGGAAGAATGTCATGTCCGCGGACACGAGCCGATTCGACGACTGCAAATTGACGAACGTGAAACTCTACCTAAACTCGGAAGTCTATCCGTACGACGATTTGAATTTGGACTTTGGTAAACACAGATGGGCGATTCTGTACGATATGTACGCGCGTTTCTGCAAGGGCTATTACGGATACGAATATCTCGAGCCGAGTCGCACCGTTTCGACTTTTTTACGTAACGGCCCGTTCGTGATCATCGATTGCTCTCGACAAAACGAATCCGTCAAAAACGCCACCGTGGATGTCAGACTAGAATTCGATTGCATGGAAAACGTACCGCCGAATACCTCCGCGTACTGTCTCATCATACACGATCGCGTGATCGAGTACAATCCGTTGACCAACGTAGTGCGCAAAATAGTCGCGGCAACGTCGACGAAAATTTTGTCTCTCTTTAACCTCCGATACAAATTTATGCGAGGGGAGAAAGGGGAGCAGGATATAAAAATCAGAGTGTCGCGAAACGCGCGTCATTCCTCTCGATTCACGCATCGAAGAAAGAGAGATATCTCTTTATGTCCGCACCAACGTTCGTCGACCTGCAAGGTTTCGTCGTCGGGATGAAATTTGTCGTAAAGGAGGCGGCGGTGCTGAAAAACGGGGCCGTTCTGGCGCATTACATCTTTACATGCCCCATGCCGTGGAATCTCCTCACAAAATCCGACAAATCGTGCGCTTCCTGGTTGATTCGCAATCACCATGGATTACGATGGGAAGACGGAAACGTGCCGTACAGCAAGGTGAAGCGTTTAATTACATCGGCCGTGCTCGGTGAGGAAAAGGACGACAACGATGACGATGACGACGACGACGACGATGACGACAAGATGCCGACTCTCGTGTACGTCAAGGGATGCCAGAAACGAGAATGGCTGGTGGATCTGCTTGAGAATAAAGCGAGAAACCTAAACATCGAGACTCTGGATGCGGATTACGAAGATATCGAATCTTTAAATATTTTAGATGCTACCAATACTATGCAATGTGGAAAACACGTTAAGAATTGCGCGTTGTAAAATGTATTAAAAATATTTAACTGGTGGTCGAAACGCCAGAGAGAATTGTCATCTTTTTAAAAAATAAATTTTATATGTATTTGTAAATTTTACAATGCTTTATTTCCTTTCCCCCATTAATCGATAGCGTACAAAAATTAAAGAATAAGTAGGTATCGTGACGAATTTTAACTCGATAGCTTCGATATCAGTTTTAGACGAACATGTTTGAACATGTATCGCGGTTGATGTCTTGTGGAGGGGGGAGGGGGGATATACGTCTTAATAAAAAAAAAACATCTTACCTTAATCCCCTCTCCTAAAATTCAGAGCGCTAATTGGGCGTTCCAGAAACATTAATCCCCCCCCCCTCTTTCATCATAGTTTTGTAAGTTGCCGCGTATATTCGATTAATTTTTTATACGACTAGACTCGTATCGACTGCTTGTGCGAACGGTGTTCAGTTCTCATAACCGAGAGAAAAAATGTATTTCGCTGAAGGAAGCAACGGCGGTAACAGCAGTGGCAGTAGACGTATGAATTATTACGTGCCGATTCCCGATGTTGAAACTCCAACGTGTGAAAACAAGTAAGTTTTGTATAATTTATAGAGCTTTATATTTTTTTATATCTTTTTTGCGAATTGTATTATTTTGAAAGTAATCTCATTATTTTTTTCTATAGCATTTCGTTGGAGCGTCGCGCGGTTCGTATACTAGGCAGACGATACACATTGACAGCAACAGCTTATAAATATTTGGATATTGGGATCAACGTGGGACCTATGTCCTCTGTGGATATACATATTGGCGATAAGCGACAATCGAATAATTCTGCCTCATGCAACGTGGGTGACGTTCATCGAAAGACGTGCGGATATTCAGCGACTCGTGCGGTCACCATCGCATGCAGGACCATCATCGCTAGCGTTTCGAGATCTCGAACTCGTTAAAATACGCGACGCAAATATTGTAAAATTGGCCTCGTGCGACACCAGCTTGTACATGAAACCGTCAACCGTACTCTTCTTGTTCGAACTAGAACATTGCGTCGAGAATGTGTATTTTCAACTGTGCCAAAATGTTCATGGCATAAGTGAAAAATTTAAACAATTTGTAATCATTTTACGTCAAAATTGTATCACCGATAAATGTAACGCAGTTAGAATCTTGCGTGAATTTTATGATAAAAATTCAATTATTGATTGTGAACTGTTGGCGTATGCTGCAGATAATATTGTACATGATGCATTACATGAGAAATAAATGTATATATATATATATTAAAATGCATATCACTGTATCTAAAATTATTTTTCCTTCTCTCAATTATTTATTATAATGAAAAGAAACGCGCGAACGGGGGCCGGGAGCGAAAGAGAACGCGCGCGAGAGAGAACGCAAACGGGGGCCGGGAGCGAGAAAGAATGCGCGCCGATAAAATGACGACCCTCCCCCCCCGGCGGTACCCCTTGTCAATGCGATATGTTTATTAATATTTAATAAACATGTCCCGACACGCTCGCCGACCCCCCCTCGCTCCCCCTCACCAACGAGTCGTCCCCCCCTTCCACCCCCTCCCCACCAAGTCGTTCCCCCCCCGCCCCGCTCCCCCCTCACCAACGAGTCGTCCCCCCCGCCCCGGCTGACCCCTCGCCACCAAGTCGTCCCCCCCTCCCCGGCTGACCCCTCGCCAACAAGTCGTCCCCCCCCGGCTGACCCCTCGCCTCCAAGTCGCCCCATCCCTTCCCGGCTGATTCCTCGCCAACAAATCGTCCTCCCCCCCTCCCCGCTCCCCCTCGCCACCAAGTCGTCTCCCCCCGCGCTCCTTCTCGCCAACGAGTCGTCCCCCCGGCTGACCCCTTGCCACCAAGTCGTCCCCCCCTCCCCTCACCCCCTCGCCGCCAAGTCGTCCCCCCCGGCAGACCCCTCGCCAACAAGTCGTCCCCCCCTCCCCGCTCCCCCTCGCCACCAAGTCGTCCCCCCCCGCTCCTCCTCACCAACGAGTCGTCCCCCCCCCCGCCCCGTTCCCCCTCTCCACCAAGTCGCCCCCCCCCCCCCGCCCCCCCTGGCCACCAGTTCGTCCCCCCTCCCCGCTCCCTCTCGCCAACAAGTCGTCCCCCCTCCCCGCCCCCCCCCGCCAACAAGTCGTCCCCCCCTCCCCGCTCCCCTTCGCCATCAAGTCGTCCCCCCCCTCCACTCACCCCCCTGAGATCCCCGGCCTAGGACTGTTATTGTTTTATCTACTTTTTTCCAAGTTTTGGAAACAAGAATTTAATTATTGCAACCAAAATCGCTTGAATTTTTAACTATAATTAGTAAACATTTTATAAAACCAGAATTTTTACAAATTTTAAATAATAATTTTGATTTTTCGAATAAGAAAAATCAAAAGTCGATAAACGAAATACATTTAGGAACTGAAACCGGAAAATTTCTCAATGAATTGAGTATACAAAAGCACGTAGATGTAGTTGCAAATGTTCGAGAGAATTGTTTGCAATTTTATGTTACTGCTGCTCAAGTTTGTTTGGTTTACTTAGATGATATAATAATTTTTGGAAAAACTTTCGAAGAAATGTTGGCTAATTTAGAAAAAGTATTTCTACGTTTACAAGAGGCAAATTTAAAAATAAATCCTAAAAAGTGCGTATTGTTTAATAAAAAAGTGAAATATTTAGGGCATGTAATTTCGGCGGAAGGCATCTCTACTGACCCTGAGAAGGTTGCTGCCGTTGAGAGGTGGCCGGTTCTTCACACGAAAACTCAATTGAGAAGTTTTCTTGGATTTTGTTCTTATTATCGGAAATTCATTAAAGGTTTTTTTTCGATAGCTAAACCTTTATATGAGTTAACGAGGAATCGGATGAAATTTATTTGGGAAGAGAAATATCAAAATTCTTTTGATGAATTGAAGCGGACGTTGTCCTCTCCTCCGGTGTTTTTTTTCCGAAGGGGGAGGGGGAGTTTATCTTAGATACAGATGCTTCCAATATAGGAATTGGCGCGGTTTTATCACAGAAGCAGGAAGGAGAGGAGAAGATCATTGCATATTTTAGTCGCGTCCTTAATAAAGCCGAGCGGAATTATTGCGTGACTCGTCGTGAGCTCTTGGCGATTGTAGATTCTATTAAGTTCTTTCGGCATTACCTTTTGGGACGAGAATTTTTGATCCGTACGGATCATGTTTCGTTGCGTTGGCTTATGTTTTTCAGGGATTTAGATGGACAGTTGGCCCGTTGGTTGAAGAGACTTCAGCAATACCAATTTGTTATTATTTACAGGAAAGGACTTTCTCACAAGAATGCTGACGGACGGTCGAGACGGTCATGTGAATTATTCGGCTGTGAGTATTGTGCCAAAGTGGAGAGGAAAGACTCTGCAACTATGGAGAAAGAAATCGCTCGCATTGAGTTAATTAAAGGAAGTCCGATAAACTGGCGTCTGGAACAAAGGGCAGACCCAAGTATTTCAGTTTTACTCCGAGGCAAAGAGGCTGGAGTTCGCCCACCACGCTCTGTGTTAACTTCGGAAGATGTCTCTGCGCAAATCTATTGGTCATATTGGGATGCTCTAGTCCTGAAAGAGGGAATACTCTTTAAAAAATGGGAAGCTTCGAACCTTAAATCGAGTTTTCTGCAACTAGTAGTTTCTCGGAAATTCACTAAAGATATTCTTGAAGAATTGCACGATTCTCCTTCTGGAGGTCATTTCGGAGTAAATAAAACTCTGGGGAAGGTCCGGAAACGTTATTTTTGGGCAACTTGCAAGCAGGACGTAGAAAATTGGTGCAGAACTTGTAAGGTTTGCGTTGCCAGAAAGGGCCCCTCGGGGAAAGGGAAATCTCCCCTTCAGATTTATAATGTTGGGGCACCCTTAGAGAGAGTACAGATTGACATCCTAGGCCCTCTTCCATCGACGAAATCCGGAAACAGATTCCTTCTCGTTATAGTGGATTGTTTTACAAAATTGGTGGAAGCTTTTCCCTTGAAGAACATGAGAGCGAGAACAGTAGCAGAAGTTTTCGTAAATCAGTTTGTTTCTAGACATGGTGTGCCCACAGAGGTTTATACTGACCAAGGCAGGAACTTTGAGTCGAAACTTTCCTCGGAGTTGATGGAACTTTTTGGAATTAAGAAAACGAGGACTACTGCTTTTCATCCGCAATTTGACGGGCAAGTTGAACGTCAACATCAAACTATAACCAACTATCTAACAAAATATGTCTCTGAGAATCAGAAAGACTGGGATAAATGGATCCCCATGTTTCTCTTGGCATATAGATCCTCGAAACATGAAACAACCGGAGTAACCCCCTCTGAATTATATTTTGCTCGAGATCTCAGATTACCATCAGATCTGTTACGGGGAAGTCCTTTAAAATTCCCTGAAGGGGAGTCACCATTGGTTAGAAATTTTGTAAAGAATTTAAGAGAAAAACTGGAGGAAATTCATTCCACTGCGCGGGAGCAAATGAATTTAAGATCTTCTCGTATGAAGGCTTGATATGATCGCGGAGTTAGACAAGTTCTTTTTCAGGTGGGGCAGAGAGTTTGGTTTTTCAATCCCCGAAGGTTTAGAGGGAAGGCTCAAAAATTGCAAAGCAGTTGGGAAGGTCCTTATTTGATAATAAAGAAGCTTAGTGATGTGGTATATTGTATCCGTAAATCACCTCGTCATTAGAGTAAAGTGGTACATTTAGATAGATTAGCTATTTATTCTGAAAGGAAGTTGGGTTGAAGAGTTAGCGTAGGTCGGAGCCCTAAAGAGAATGTGTGACAATGTCTGGAATTTTAGATGTATTTAAATGGAGTCTTAAATGTTCTTAATTAAGGAATAAAGAGTTTTGTTTTAATTTTGCTGTTTAATGTTTTGTTCCCTGTTACTGTGCGTAATGTTTGTTTTCCCAAAGGAAATTCGCGGTACGTGAGAAAATAAGGAGGTACTGCGGCAGAACATCGGCCGAAGACATCTCAGGGAAATTCTGTTTTGTTTTAAAAGAAGACTGCCTCGCCCACGGTTTTTTTTAAATTGTGGTTTTTCCGCGGGACATAGAGCGAATGCTGTGGCAGGGACTTGGGGAGCCCTGCGATGCGTTGGGTCCACATAAGTTTTTCCTCCTTTGTCCAAAGATTCGGTGGCGACGTAGGAAGCCGGCAGCGAAAGAAACGGCGCGGAAGAAGCGGAGCTTACGAGGTCGCTTCCATTGGAGGAGGGAGCCTGGCCAGCTCTCTCCCGAAGAGGCTTGGACGGGACCTTGGCGTGCGGCTACCGGGGGCCAAGAGAAATAGGGCCCGGTAACTTGGAGCAGCAGCTCGAGGAGGGCAAGTGAACCATTCGGCGCCCTGGGGCTCACAAGGTAAGGAAGCTGGACCGCAAGAGACTACCCCCTGGATTGTCGGGGCGACAATCTTGGAAGAGGGGGAGGTAGTGTTACGCCCGTGCTGTTCGCCTGTGCCGTGTGCTCATGTGGGTCGCCCCGTAGCGAGAAGTTGCGGGTCGCCTTAGCGACGGTTTATTGTTTATAATTACGCTTGTTAGATTTGGCTCTGAACTTCGTATCGAACGGACGTGACTCGTTGTATCTGAGCAATAAATCCGTTCTTTATAATAATAGAGAGTTTCTTTATTCCCGGTGACGGGGAAACGCGGCGCGTTCGGGAGTGTGGTGATAGTGTGAGTGTGACGAACGCGCGGCGAGTGTATCAATACATTATATACATTTTATATAATTTAATTTAAGTAATCTTTAAATAAGAAGCTTTTATCGTTTCATAAAATAGCATTGAGCTATGAATATATGTGAGGAACATCTTGACATTACGGTAGATGAAAATGAAATCATTGATGTGTGTATTGAAAACAAATCCGTATCAAAAGAAGTCTTTATTTGGGAAAAAACGAAGAAATTTATGCAAAGGACGTTAGAGGCTGTATTTAACACTTATGGAGGCGAATGAACGTAGTGTCATGGCGGGTGCCCCTCTCGATCCATTATATATAAATGTTACCTCCAAATGACTTTATTTGTTTAAAATTACTATTGATCCTTGGTTGGATTACAGATTGTCTATCCGATAAGAAAATCAGCTTTCTGATTCTGACAAGCTAGATACTGGTGAACAACAAGAAGTAGGAGTTGCCAAATTAGATCCAGTTAGGTCTACAATAGACATGGCTGTAAAGGTAGAAAGCATTGATAATTGATTCTGAAAATAACAACAAGAGTGTGTAAACAAATGATGCAATAAAATGATCAAAAGATGCATGTAAATATTGTAAGATATTGATTTACCGAATTATTTGCTTATCCCGAGTTAGGAGCCTTTTCATTACTGTTTTCACTTCCTTCTAAATATAGTCTCACTTTTTTATTTTTTGCATGATTTCGTCTTAAGTGATTTCTGAAATTAGTTGTACCACCACCTTTTCCACCAGACTTCACTTCTCTGTTACAAATGTTGCATGTAGCATTACCACTATCAGGGTTCTTTATGAAAAATTTCGAAATAGAAGATTGTTTTACTTTAGGCATTATTAAACATATTTTTATATTCTTGTAATAAAATGTAAACAATGAAAAATATATATTTTTTATTTCTTGAAAAATGTTAATTAAAAAAAAAGAATAAAGGAAAGAAAAAATAATTTAAAAAGATTAGATTAGGAAAAGAGATTATGTTCGACATTTTGAAAAAGTATACTTCAGCATTAGCAAATATACCCACTTTTTGTATTGTTTTTTGTTTAACACCAAGTCAGTCACCATTAACATTTAAATTATAATTTTTGGTACAGGAGACGTACAGGAGAAGTACAGGAGACGTTACAAAAATGCTGTGAGAAAAAAGGAAGACAATGCATATGCGTGTTATGAAATAAAAATAAAACCATGCAATATAAAAGTATTATAATGCAGATTAATCTTATCAAACATCACACAGTAATATTTGTGCAATAAGTGTTTATAATTTTGTACATACCAATTTCTTTATTAATTATACTCTTTAGTGAATATTGTGCCCACTCGTGTTGACGCATCGACGGTTGTTTCCGTGTTTTATTACAAAGAATTGAGAATTCACACTTATTTTAAAGGTGCTTTTAGATGAGACAATGTGAGCGTCAATACTCTTGCGTCTAAATATGCAGATCGCGCTGAAAGTATTATAATGCACATCAATCTTATCAAACATCACACGAAAATATTTGTGCAATAAATGTTTATAATTTTGTACGTACCAATTTCTGCATTAATTATAATTTTCAGTAAATATCAACACTGAACCTGAAATCTTTTTTGTTCGATTATTAGAAAGCTTTTTTAGCTAAAAACACAGATGACACAGTGAATTATTTCATCCTTGTTTAACATTTGCAAACAACAAAGAGAGCTTTTCAGCAAGGTACACATATCGACACAGGAATCATTTTGTTTTTGTCTTTCACTGAATATCAAACAAAGAGAGAATGACTTTCTCTGTGTTGATATGTGTCTCTTGCTGGAAAGCTCCCAAAGATAAAATAATTTTACACTAGTTGTTTTCCATTTGCATCAAATCTCAGATAATTCTTATTGTATAACCTGTATTGTTATGCGATAGTTGTCATCAAAATAAGCAGGTTAAGTACAAAATGACTATCTTATCTGAGTATAAAATACTGACATAACTGAGAGATTCAGTATTATTTTAGTGTAAATGGAAAGCAACTATTTTTGCCTATTACCTAGCATCCTAGCTATACCTACACGTGCCCACTCGTATCGACTCGTCGATGGTTGTTTCCGTGTTATTACGGAGAATTGAGAATTCACACTTATCTAAAGGTGCTTTTAGATTAGAGCGTCAATACTCTTGCGTCTAAATATGCAGATCGGACCAGATTGCGCAGATTTGAGCGTCAAAATGTTAAATAAAATGCAGGCTACAATCTACTGATTTACTAGAATTAGCTGAAATCACGTTGAAATCTGGGTGCTGGGTGCTGCGCGCTACGCGCGTGTTGGACGCTCCCATCTAATGCCCGTATCACATTCAAGGATGCCAGACTCTGGCATCCTTGAGTGTAACCGCTGTTAAGTCCGTATCAGACTACGGATTGGGATTGAGATTGGATTGAAATTTAATCAATCAAAACAAAGAAAACTGATCTCAAGTTTAGTAAACTTTGCTCTGATTGGTCAAATTTTAATCTAATCTCAATCTCAATCCATAGTCTGATACGGGCATTATACACGGCGCCGTTAATCGGGTTTAATAACATCGGTAATTTTTAGGCTATGGTCAACGTGACGCTACAAATGCTTCGAAGCATTCCTCTTTTCTTTTAATAAAGAAAGAAAAAGAAGAAGAACGCTCCAAAGCATTTGTAGCGTCACGTTGACCGTAGCCTTAAACTAGTCAATCACACTCATTCTTCAGAAAAAAGGGAATAGCTGTGATTTGCCAGCCTAAGAACTACCGGTGTTATTAAGGATGGCGTGTAACAACGGTCTGTGATATTGGCATTAAGCCCGGCGTTCACGATGCAAGAACTGTGTCCAAGTTTCGGTTTAAGCCAATAAAACTGCTACTTTTCTGTAAGGCCCTAAGCAGAATTGCTGTCTTGGCAATGTTTTTTGCCTTAAGTTTTTGTCTTATGTAACGCACAATACTGTACATACAGTGGGCTTATATTTATGTAACTGTACAGTATTGTGCGTTACATAAGACAAAGACTTAAGGCATAAAACACTGCCAAGACAGCCATTCTGCTTAGGCCCTTAGAGCTAGTTGATTGGCTTAAACCAAAACTTGGACACAGTTCGTGCATCGTGGACACCGACGTTAATGCCCGTATCACACTTAAGCTATATCCACACAAACTTGCAAAAGCCCATAAACATAAGCATAAGAGAATTGATTAGTCCATATGCATGTGCATAAGGAAATAGACCAATCTGTTCTCTTGACTTGAGTGTGATACGGGCATTAGATGGGAGCGTTCAACACGCGCGCAGCGCGCAGCTCCCTTGCACAGATGTTTAAACGCGCGTGCAGAACGTGCAGATCAGCAGATTTCAACGTGATTTCAGTTAATTCTAGTAAGACAGTAGCCTGCATTTTATTTAACATTTTGACGCTCAAATCTGCACGATCTGGCCCGATCTGCATATTTAGACGCAAGAGTATTGACGCTCTAATCTAAAAGCACCTTTAGATAAGTGTGAATTCTCAATTCTCCGTAATAAAACACGGAAACAACCATCGACGAGTCGACACGAGTGAGCACGTGTATAGCTAGGATGCTAGGTAATAGGCAAAAATAGTTGTTTTCTATTTACACTAAAGTAATACTGAATGTCTCAGTTATGTCAATATTTTATACTCAGATAAGATAGTCATTTTGTACTTAACCTGCTCATTTTGATGACAACTATCATATAACAATACAGGTTATTTGCTCTGTGCGTTTGGTTGGAGGGGATAGCACGAGCTACAAAAGCGTTCGGGTGAGAGAATAGTGAACTCAGGGTGGAATATTTTCCTATTCAACTAGACGTATTATTATTAAAAATGGGTCATTGTAGTTGTTGCGTCATTTTTTACTTTTTATTACTGACATTTTTTAAAGCAATATTTAATTAGCAGTAGTTATTATTTGTTTTCTGATGTAAAAAATAGGAGTTCCAGTAATTAAATTGACATAAATACCGCTGTGCAGTCAACCTCCAATTATATAGTAACAATCATAGATTATGCGCGTATAGCAATTTTCACTTACCGAAATTATTAACAGTAAAATGTAAAAAAAGGTGCAAATTACAAACTTGCACATTGCTTCCTCATTATTACAGGAAGCTTATTTTATTTAATGTATAATTTAATGTATATGAGGAAGCTTTTATTTTATTTAATGTATAATTATTAGAATTAATTTTTTAGCTTCCTCATAGAGGAAGCTTTGTGAGCAAAGGGTTCTGCTTGCACACTTAAAAACTATAAAAAGCCCTATATCTTAATATTTGCAGAAGTTAGAGCAAATTTACCAAAATTTCTATAACTCCAGAACTAATCAACCAAATCTTAACGAATTGTATATGAAATAGAGGTAAAAAAGACTAAAAAATATAATAAAATTGGAAATAGATCGATATCTCCAAATTTGCGGAAATTAAAGCATAAACAAACATTTCTGCAAATTCAAAATTTTATTAAATAAGAAACCCTTGATTATTAGCAATTTTTATTAATTCTATTATATTCCTCAGTTTTTTCTACCCCTATTTCATATATAATTCGTTAAGATTTGGTTGATTATTTCTGGAGTTATAAAAATTTCGGTAAATTTGGCACATACATACATACATACATACATACACACACACACACACACATACATACATACAGACATTTTTTTAAAACTGCAATTTTTTGACGTTTTAGAACATTCTAAACACATTCAGAAAAACAAAAAAAAATTTTTTTTACGAAAACAAAGCTTCCTCTATGAGAAAGCAAAAATACACTGCATCTATTGCACAAGAAGCTTTGGTAATAATCAACATATAATAATAAACATATTGTTCGGCGTATCGCCTTGTAAATAGCATAGTTCCTTCATGTTCATGTATTCATTTATCGTTTATACCTAGTTGCATAAGTCGTTTGTAATTCTTGCGCGAAACGTCGGCGGATCGCGATCAGCCAAATCATGCGACTCACCTGTCGGTACTGCCATCGCCCATCCGCCGACGGTATCCACCCCCCCGGAAAGGGAACAACTACTCGCCGCAGCGACATGTTCCAGGACCGCGGGGACAGAGCATTAGCAATCCAGCCGTTGTACGGAAAACACATTTTGGACAGCCGCCTTACGGTACACCTTCTCATCGTCAAATAGTCGGAGAGGACACACCTCTCATCAGAACTTCTCATCAAGCCGCCGTGCGGCACACACACACACACACACATAGTCTAAGAGCCGTCTTACGGCGTACGTTTGCCGGGCAAAACGCATCACGGAATCGCCTTTGCCGCCTTGCTCAACCGGGAGTGCGCACGTCTCCTACTGCCTTTTCCTGCCTGCTCTATCGCTTGCTCTCCACCGTTTTGCTTGCTTGCACGAGTTTTACCATCGCATGCCGAACGAGACCCACGGAGCGGCCAAGTCAGGGGACAGGACGAGGATTGGCGAAATCACGGGGACGACGGCCGACCGGTGAGTCGCTTCGCTTAATATTTCGTAGCATGCGTTTCTGCTTCCGCGTTAAACATTTGATAGTCGTGAGGGGAATCCCCCTCTGGTCCTTCGAGTATCGCAAATCTTGCCTCCGGGGCGAAACTATCCCCGTTCTGGACCCCGTTCATTGGTCCTTCGAGCCGGATTTCGCGTTAGAAAATTACCGCCGACCTTTTGCTCACGTCGCATTATTCCTTAACTTGTTAATTTTCGCACATTCTTGTAATCGCGCATCGCGATAACACGTGGCGTGTTAAAATCTTTAGTCTCGCGCGATATCTCTCGTTCGCAATTCTTAATTCGCAGCGAGAATACTCGCGTGAACTTCTCACTCGTCGTAACAGGTTCCGCCGCAGTTATCCGCACTAACGCGAATTGCAATAACGCGTGGCGTGTTAATAATCTAATTAATTCGCGACGAGAATACTCGCGTGAATCCACGATCTCGCGCGATATCTCTCGCTCGCAATTCTCTCGCTCGTTGTAACACGTTCTATCTCCGTTATTCGTACTAATCGTAAATTGTGCAATTGACGCGGTAATTATTAAAGCCCGTCATTGTTAACATAGAAACCGAAATATTCAGATCTCGAATATTCTTGGGCAAGCCATACGTTTTCGCCGCGCCGTCGACGGCCTTGACGCTCGGTCACGGGACGGCAGCGTATATACACATTTTTTCTACATAAGCTCGCGTTCCATAATAACGCGCTACATTATTTTCGTTGTTGCTGGGTGTGTTTCGGCCAGACTCGAAATACATATTGAAAATACATACTGAAACTATTATTCCGATCGTTGGAATTCTCGCAAACATATTTGCCACCGATCGAATATACTGTTCGTCGGCACTGGTCCCCGGTATAGAATATATTGCAGCACTCAAGGTAGTCTTATTAAAGATTATAATTACATTTATAATCACAATTACAACGAAGTTGGCGTAATTGATGCTCATGTCGTGGATTATTGCTCGTGTCATGTGTGTACTACTCATGTCGTATACGCTGTTCGTGTCGTAGTTCCGCGCGCAACATGTATTGCTGAAAACTCAATCTGAATAAATACTTGAGTGCATTTCTCGCCGTAACCGGGCACCTGTGCCGACCTAATTGATAATTTTGATCGTTGATACTGTAACGATGCGCCCCAAAACGCATCATTCCCGGCGAGCATCAGCCGGATGCCGCGCGGCCGAACCCGCCGGGCGAGACAAGGCACGATGTGCCCTGGCGGTTTTCGGTGCGGCGTCTCGATTGAGAGGGGATACCGGCTCGCGACCGTAGACAAGATATGCCGGGGTGTATCCGGTTGCCTCGTGCCGCGCCGTATTGTACGCGAATTGCAACTCCGGTATTCGCTCATCCCAATTTCGATAATTTTGGTTCACATATTGTGATATCATTTTCTTTACTACGCGGTTCGTTCGTTCTACCGGGTTGCAATGTGGCGCGTGCACGAGCGTATATGCATGTCGCACGTGATGTGCGGCTAGCATTTTTTCAAGTTTCGCGGACCGGAGCTGCGTCCCATTATCTGACAGGATTACCTCGGGGCATCCGTGTCGGTACAGTATCGCTTCGGCAATGTTTGTCGTGACGGCAGGCGCGGTGGCGCGACGTAAGGGACGCATCTCCAGCCATTTTGAAAAGCGGTCTTGCATGGTCAGGAGCCATGTATGCCCTTCCTTTGAGCGTGGCAGCGGCCCTATTAAGTCTAACGTGACTTGTTGCCAGGGGCGGACGACGAAAGTGGCGTGTAGCGTGCCGGCTGGTCGTGTTTGCGCTATTTTATGCTTTAAGCATTTTGAGCAGTTTCGGACGTACTGCGCTATTTCCCGAAACATGCCGGGCCAATAATAGTACTGCGCGATCCGGGCGATTGTTTTCGCGATCCCGAGATGTCCAGCCGTAGGGGCGTCGTGATTCTGGTATAGGATTTCGGGGCGGTGGTCTTTGGCTACGCACTCTTTCCATTGCTCGTCAGCGGGTGTTTCTTTAAAATTGAGGCTGTGGAGGACGTGACGGAGTAGTTTTCCCTCCTTTATTTTTCGGTTTCGGCGCAACCTGGACGAAGCTGTTCAGCACGGGATCCGCCGCCTCCGCTGCCGCCGCCGCCGAGGCCTCAAGACCCGCAGCAGCTCCGCCGCCACGTAAAAACGCGCCAACGGTCGGATGCAGGGTCCAGAAGTCGGACCACCAACACCGACGAAAAATGGAGTGGCTGGCGACCCCGCCACCACCGAGGCCGGCCCGCCGCATCACAGCAGCGTCATACCTGGCGCGCAAGACAATCGCCGCCAAGCCGACGCCACAGCCGATCGCACCACCGGTCATACCACCGGCGGAACCACCGGCCGCGCTACCGGCCGCACCGCCTGCCGCACCACCAGCCGCCGAGACGCAGGCACTCCGGTCCGTAGGCCCGCGGGAAACCCCGAAGATCCCCGTGCTTGTGGAGCTGGGCCAAGTCATCTTGGTGCCTCATGGAGCCGTCCACAACACACGGGAATGGAAAACCACGGAGAGGGGCTACCGGTGGCATGTCCGCTTCAACCACGAGGGGACCGTGCGTAAGATTCGGAAATTACCGGCAAAACCGAGGACCCGGACCTGAAGCGCCGAATTCGCGCTCTAAAAGGAGGGGGGGTGATGTAACGATGCGCCCCAAAACGCATCATTCCCGGCGAGCATCAGCCGGATGCCGCCCGGCCGAACACCCGCCGGGCGAGACAAGGCACGATGTGCCCTTTTTTTAAACTAATCATCTCGCGTATCAGTCCGCAAACGGACTTAGCGCGGCAACCGACTCGGAGCGCCAAGCGGTGCCGAAAACGGCCGAGAGCCACCGAACGCAATCGCGGCGTCGGGGCGCCGTTCTTCCCGAACGCTCCACCGCTCCATCCCGGCGCGCGCGATTGCCGTCGCGTATACCCCCGCCACGCCAACGCGCCACCGAGGGCGTATATAAACCGAGCAATGTTGCTAGGTTTTAGATTCCACCGTGAGCCAGCAAACCGATCCGACCGATTCCGCTGCTCACGGATCCCGAAATCCCACAGTCGAACAACCCGGAGGTAGAGAGAACTCTCTGCCTCTGCCGAGTGAAGTATCTAGGCGGTTGACTCGAAATCCCATACGAACACCCGTGACACTGGAGTGAACCAGGGTAAGAGAGTTCTTCTCTTACCCGCCAAGGGTCTTGGCCACCCGGTGCCGCCTCCCGCCTACACGAATCGAGGCGCCAGGAAATAGAGAGTACTTCTCTATCTCCGCTAAGGGTCTTAGCCGCTCGATATCACGCCCAATCGCGATATCCAAACCTGCGATACCGCGTCACCCGCGCCGAAATACCTCAGCGAGCCCGCACGCCCGCCGATCCGCGAAACCCAGCGATCTCCGTGCATCATCGCTTTACCAGGCGTCCGCACGCTCTGTGATACCGGTATTGTAACCGCGTCCGCGACCTATTACACGTATCTTGTAACCGCGTCCGCGACTTATCACACGTATCTTGTAAACCGCGCCCGCGACCCATTACACGTATTCGGCGATTCCGCGATATCTGTATTTCACCGCCATTACAAACCGCGCCCGCGACCTATCACACGTAGCCAGCGACTCCGCGATCGCTGTAATCCGTCGCCATCGTAGCAACAACCGCGATCTTTTGTACATATTCACCGCTCCCGCGAGCATCTCTATGTATTCACGCGTAATTGAATAAATACCTTATTTTGTTGTATTATATTTTAACCGAGTCTTGTGTCTTCCTCCGCGCCTACTCCGAACCCTGACCAGCCGCGAGCTAAATCCGCGCTTCGGAAGCTAGGTTGTTTTAATACAACTATTTTCTTATTTTGTGCATCCCTTGCAACCCTCTTCCTTACTAGCTCTACACTGCATTTGATCCCTTTTTCCTGCGTTCGCCATTCGCTTTTGCGATTAACAAAATTGTCATTTTAATTGCGCTATTATATCGTAATTGAGGAACGTTCTCTCGGGAACATTCCATTGAGCCTTCGCGTAGGAATCCGAAACGAGCCATCTGTTATTCCTCGTCACCTTGACGAACGGAACGGTTGTTTGCTTTCGTTCTCTCTTTCGTCCCTTAGCATATAAACTCGAAGCCTATTGTTCGCCGGTATTTTCACGGGGCGACAATACATTACGTGTCCTTGGGGTCGTTCGCCGTTGCCGTTGATTATTTTACGTATCAGCCAACATGTCGAAATCAAAGTCAGCTCCCTCTTGTCGCGAGTTATGCGTCCGGCGGATGAGGGAGATTTATGATCTTGCCCGGAAGGTCTTGTCCGAACCGACGATCCTAGAAAGTTTTCTTGCCCGCTATCAGAGCGTGGCGAGAATTGCCGAGAACTTTGAGAACGCGCATCTCAAGGTTATACAAGAGACTACTGAGTTCGACACCGAAGATGCGGTTCGGGCAGACTTCGACAAGATGCATTACGCCGTGAAAGGACGGTATCACGCGCTCACGGGCACGGCGCCCGGAACCGCACAGGCTCATTCCGCGAGCCACGCGTCGGCGATCAAGTTACCCAAAATTACGCTTCCGCAATTTTCGGGCGATCTCACGCTGTGGCCGTCTTTTATCGCTTTGTTCAACACCTCGATTCACGACAACCGACAGATTTCGTCAATAGAAAAGTATCAATATCTGCTGGCCTCGCTAAAGGGGGAGGCGCTCAATGTAATCAAGAATTTGCCCCTCGCCGCGGAGTATTACATGATTGCATACGACGCGCTGCTCGACAGATATCGGAACAGAAGGAAGCTAGCGGACCACCACCTAAAGTCGATACGCGAAGCCAAACCGTTAAAAATAGAATCGGCCGATGCCCTCCATAAATTATTAGATACGTTCACCGAAAACACTCGCGCGCTAAACCTGATGAAGTTCCCTACCGATTCGTGGGATTTCTTTTTGCTCAATTTCCTGCTCGAGAAGCTTCCCCGATCATTGCGGGAAAAGTTCGAATCTGTTCATCGGGCCGAAGAGATACCGCGATACGCTCAACTCATCAAGTTTCTTTCCGAGCACTGTAAAGTCCTTGAGGCCATCTCGGGTCCGTCGACCATGCCGTTCAAATCACAATCGTCCGCGTCGGCTTCGTCGCTTGCAACTCGAACTGCCGAGTGTCCGGTGTGCAAGGAACAACATTGGTGTTTAAGTGCCTTCGATTCTTGAAATTATCCCCTCGGGAAAGGCATTCAACGGCCAAAACCGCGAATTTGTGTCTCAATTGCCTTCGCGCGGGTCATGGCACTAACAACTGCACATCGACGGGGACGTGCCGGTCGTGCCAGGCTAGGCATCATACCTTATTGCACTTCGGACAGAATTCAGGTCCAGTGGGCACCCCGGCGGATACCGGAGCCCCCTCTGAATCGGCCGCCGACGAGAGTTCGTCGCCACAACATAACGAGCCCCTCGTCACCATGACCAGCGTCGCGAAATCGAGCTCGACCGTATTACTGTCAACGGTACAGGCCGAAGCTCTCGACGTCCACGGGAATCCATTCCCTGTTCGCATGTTTTTAGTTAGTACCAGTCAGTTGAACTTTATCTCGGAAAATTGCCTGCAAAGGGGTGGTTTCGGACAAACCAAAGGTTGCACGGTAGTTCTAGCGGTTAATGATACTAAGGCAGCTGTTACTCGAGGTAGCACCTCACTCGTGATTCAAGTACAGGGTAACAGCAATACTCGCGTTCCGATAAAGGCTACGATTTTCCCACGCATCTCCGCCCAATTACCTAGTAGTCAAGTCGAACAAAGAGCGTGGAAACACATAGAGGGATTGAAACTGGCGGATCCGCAGTATCATTGACCGGGTCCCATCGATATCTTAATCGGCGCAGAGATCTTTACGTCATTGCTTCGAGACGGTCGTCGCGTAGGGAAGAAGGGCGAACCAGACGCCTTTAATTCCATTTTCGGTTGGGTTCTAGTCGGTTCGGTATCAACTCAGGCATCTCGGTCTACACACTCGTTCCTGACTCTCGATTCATTAGACGCGTCTCTCAGTCGATTTTGGCAGTTAGACGAGATTCCCACGGCTCCGCCGTATTCACAGGAAGATAGACGTTGCGAGGAATTATTTGCGCAGACCACGCGTCGCGATGTATCTGGTCGATTTGTAATATCGTATCCTTTCATAAAGGACAAACCTTGTTTCGTTGGCACGCGTCAAGTAGCCGTGAACAGATTTCGCGCACTTGAGCGTCGCTTCAAAGCGGATAAAGAATTCAAAATAAATTACAACAAATTCATGCAGGATTACTTAGATAATGGCTATATGAAATTGATCAAGCAGCCGTTCCCAGTGGACCCTGTCTTTTACCTACCCCATCATGGGGTATTCAAGTCGGATAGCACGACTACGAAATTGCGCGTCGTATTTGATGGATCGGCTAAAGATCTGAACGGCGTCTCGCTGAATCAAATGTTGCGATCCGGTCCCAAATTACAATCAGACATAGTTGTGATATTGTTGATGTTCCGACTCGGTCTCGTGGCGCTCACCGCGGATGTCAGACAGATGTTTCTTCAGATATTGGTCGAACTCGGTCATTGTGACTATCAGCGAATAGTGTGGCGTTTATGAGAAAACGATCCGATCTCGGACTACCTTTTGTTGACTGTCACTTTCGGATTGACATGCTCTCCATTCATAGCGATTGCTTGCATGTTAAAGTTAGCAGCGGAAGGCAAGACAAATTACCCATTGGCCGCGGCTGCCATCGTCTACGTCGACGATGTGGTGACAAGTGTCGAGTCAGTGGAGAAGGCCCGCGAGCTTCAGCGGCAACTACAAGCCTTGCTTAAAACTGCCGGCTTTGAACTCAGAAAATGGGCCAGTAACCATCCGTCGGTCTTAGCTGATCTGGATCCGGAACTCTGCAGCCAGTCGTTACTATCCTTTGAATCGCCGAAAGACCAGTTTCTTAAGGTCCTTGGACTTCGTTGGTGCCCTCAAACGGACGACTTTGGATTTCAGGTCAACCCGTTGGACAGAGATTGCACCAAACGCACCATTCTCTCTGAATTAGCTCGCATCTTTGATCCCTTGGGGTTCTTGACCCCGCTTACATTCATGGCCAAACGATTGATCCAGCAACTCTGGATGCTCAAAGTAGAGTGGGACGACAGGCCTCCTTCAGAGATATGTTCTAAATGGGAAAGATACAAGTCGGAGCTCTCCGCGTTGGCCGCCATTTGTATACCTCGTACTATTGCGGTCGTAAATAACGTAATCAGGCGAGAAATCCACGGATTTTGTGACGCGAGCGAGCAGGGTTACGGAGCCGTTGTATATATTAGACTCGTCACCGAGAATGGGGTGATAATCCGCATGCTCATCGCCAAATCAAGGATGGCCCCACTCAAAGCCATCACCTTACCGAGACTCGAACTTTCCGCGGCGGTCTTGCTGTCAGATTTCTTGGAATATGTCGAGAAAATTCTCCGACCTAAAGTTGCCGTCGACGACACATACGCCTGGTCGGATTCTGAGGTTACCCTTGCGTGGATACGCTCGGCTCCGCACCGTTGGAAGACGTTCGTGCGTAATCATGTCGCACGCATCCAGTCCAACACTAACATTTCTTGCTAGAAACATGTCGATACCAAATCTAACCCCGCTGATTGCTGCTCAAGAAGCTTGTTCCCCCAGGAACTAGTCGACCACCCGCTGTGGTGGACCGGTCCTGCGTGGCTCGTCGAATTCGAACCCACTCCAGAAACGACATTGGAAGCTGAGGATCTTTCCGAGGAGGAATAAAATTCTCGCGCCTTTGTCTGCACAAATCCTGCGGATGATGTAGATTCCATTACTGTTGTCGATTCGCTTCTTAATCGCTTCTCGTCGTTAGACAAACTCGTCAGAGTGTTCGCGTATTGCCTCCGATTCGCTACCAAAACTAGATCAAACGCGCTCACTCTCGTCGTGGATCAAATCGAATTTCACTCGACCTTGTTATACCTCGTCAAATTTGTACAATCTCGTTGTTTTGCAGAAGATATCGGTAGCTTAAGACGCAATCAAGGTTGCTCCAAACCTCTGCGAAAACTCGCCCCCTTCTTGGATGCTCGCGGAGTCCTCGGGATGGGCGGCAGGCTGACCCATTCCGCCATCTCATACAAGGCTAAACACCCGGCACTGCTGCCTAACCGACATCAATACACGGAACTTGTAGTAGAGCGCACCCACCGCCTGCATCTGCATCCGGGACGTCGAGCGTTGCATTATATCCTGTCACAAAACTTCTGGATCCTGGGGGCCCATCAGGCCATTAAACGCTGCCTATCGCGTTGCTATCGGTGCTTCAGGGCGAATCCACGCCCGATGCAACCGCCCATGGCGGACCTACCGTTAGATCGAGTACGTCAGGCTAAGCCCTTTTCGATCACCGGAGTCGACTACGCTGGGCCATTCCCAGTGTACAATCGTCGTTCCCGCGGAGCAACCCCGTTCAAGGCCTACGTGTGCCTTTTTGTCTGCTTCGCAACCAAGGCAGTTCACTTAGAGCTCGCCTTTTCACTATCTACAGAATCGTTCCTGTCAGCCCTGAGGCGCTTCATCGCTAGACGCGGCCGTTGCTCGCGAATATACAGCGACTGCGGCACCAACTTTGTTGGAGCTCAACGGGAGCTCGTCGGCTGCATGCAGGCCGCCTCAGAACGGGAGCAAATCCAGTGGGCCTTCAACCCCCCCTCGGCACCGCATTTCGGTGGCCTTTGGGAAGCCGGGGTCAAATCGATGAAGACCCACTTGAAGCGAGTAGTGGGGACACAGATCCTCACCGTGGAGGAGTTCAGTACGCTCGTAACCCAAGTAGAAGCTATCCTGAACTCCAGACCCCTCTGTCCTACCAGTTCAGATCCCAGCGACCTCGGGGTGCTCTCCCCGGAGCATTTCCTCACCCTGGAGCCTCTCGTGGCGGTTCCACACCCTGACCTGAACCCGGTGCCGATGAACAGACTCGATCGGTGGCAACTGGTGCAACATATGCACCAGCAGTTCTGGAAGAGGTGGCATGATGAATACCTGCACACCCTCCAACAGCGACCGAAGTGGTTGCAATCGGCACCTACGGTAAAAAAGGACACACTGGTCCTGGTAAAGGGCGAAAACGCCCCTCCCTTGCAATGGAGGCGAGGGCGAATCGTGGAGCTGCACCCGGGCCGTGACGGCGTCGCTCGGGTCGCTACGGTGCGGACGGCGGATGGCGTGTTTACTCGTCCTCTGGTGAAGTTGTGCCCACTGCCGATGGACACTTCGCCAGAAGAATCTATTTAAGCGTAGAAAATACGTCGTATTTTGGTGGGCGATATGTTCGGCGTATCGCCTTGTAAATAGCATAGTTCCTTCATGTTCATGTATTCATTCATCGTTTATACCTAGTTGCATAAGTCGTTTGTAATTCTCGCGCGAAACGTCGGCGGATCGCGATCAGCCAAATCATGCGACTCACCTGTCGGTGCTGCCATCGCCCATCCGCCGACGGTATCCACCCCCCCCCGGAAAGGGAACAACTACTCGCCGCAGCGACATGTTCTAGGACCGCGGGGACAGAGCATTAGCAATCCAGCCGTCTTACGGAAAACACATTTTGGACAGCCGCCTTACGGCACACCCTCTCATCGTCAAATAGTCGGAGAGGACACACCTCTCATCAGAACTTCTCGTCAAGCCGCCGTGCGGCACACACACACACACACATAGTCTAAGAGCCGTCTTACGGCGCACAGTGGGATAAAATGCAAATCTAGCTGGACAAAATTAGAGAGAAAAAATCAATAATTTTAAATAAATCAAATAACATAGTAAAGTTTTATTTATACTTGTATAAAACCAAATTTTTTAAATAAAAATAAACAGTTTATTTAAAAAAATAAATTACATATTAATGATATTTATAATGACATATTTATAATAACACATATTTTGGTAACACATATAACACATTAATAACACATTTTTAATAACCAACATACTTATTGTAGCGTATACAACGAAAAATACAAAAACTATTATAACTATTATATAACTCAATATAAAAAAATTATTTATTTTTCTTCTTTTCTTCTTCATAAACTTCTTCGGGTTTAATTATTAAAAGTGGCAGCACATCTATGGGTAATTCTTTATTCTTTATATATTTTGATGAACGAATGTTTGATATAACGGGAGCAGACATTTGCAACATAGTTTGTATTAAATCTAAGGTTGTATTAATTCTTGAATTTTTACGAGTATGTCGTTCTCTTACTCGTCGATATAATTTATTACTCGTTTCTTGAGCTTCTTCTGACATTATACCAATTGGTAAAATTACAGACGTAGCTGCTGCAGCACCGTGGATTAAAATTTTATGTACACTTACAGGCATTCGGTACCAATTGTACATTTTTACATATAATTTTGCAGTTTCTTTTGTAAATTTATCAAATAAGTCGGTATTCAACTGATAACCACTGGATAAAGCCGTTAATATAATGTAAAATCTTCGAATTAAATTTGCGTCAATTCCGGTAATCTCTGCAGTTTTTTTATAATTTAAAAAAAAAATACGGCCCACGTTTCCTGTATTTGAAGTACCTTTGCCTTGCACAACCTTGTCAACTTTAATACCCAATGCCTTATATAATTTTTTATGAATATTTTTTCGTCGCTTATTAATATCAGAAAGTGCCTCCTGACTAGCATTTCTAATTGTAGGCATTTTAAGATTTAATTTGTATGAAATGTGCAAGATACATTCTAAAAATTTTATCCACGCGTGCATGGTCGTAAGCCCATACTTTAAATTTTCCTCAATTACAGGTAAATGTGAAACATTATTTAAATCGTTCATGCCTTTCGGCTTGCATTTACAAATGTAACAAGTTTGAGGTAAAATTTTTGTTAAAGCACTAATAGCTTTACCATCCAACATAGTTAAGTGCATACTAAATGAACACGATACGCTGTCATTAATGTTTATTAGTTGTAAGCAGTCAATTTCATTTTGCACTTTTCGTACTTCCTCTTGAATGAGTATTACTGTCTCCTTTTTATATAAAATTTTGATGAGTCGACACCAGTGTGTAGATGATGGTCGAGAATTGTGCCATAATATTATTGGTTTATTAACATCATCATCAGAATATCCAATCAAACGTAATGGCACAAATGATAGGAGAAATAAATTTGAGTCGCTAAATGTGTTTTCAGACTTTTCATTTTCGCTATTATCACTTTCATTTCTACTGTTATCGCATTCGTCATTACTGCTATCTTCTAATGTGTGAGGTTTTTGCATATATTCGAAATGGCCAGAACTACCGTCACAGCCCCATTTTGAAATCAACTGTATTTTTTTAATTAATAATGGAATAGTGATTAATTTAGTTAACCGTTTAACTGTGTGATTTAATACATTTTGTAAAGGAATATAAGCACCTAAGAATAAATTTAATTCAATTATAGTCGGAATTTAAAGATTAAAAAAGTATTAATTTAGTATATCAATAACCATTATTATGTACCTTTATCAGTAACAATGATGCCATCAGGATAACATTCCTGTTTCGCTTGTTTAAGTTTCTCGTATGATGGATATATGTTGGCATTACGTATTTTTGCTCCTAATCTGGTTTGGATATATGCATCTCGCGACATATCAATATTTAATATGAAAGCCGAAGCTTCATCGGGTGTATAAGAGGTAATACAAACTCTATCTGATTGCGATTTCTGAATTATTTGTCGAAATTTTATTGGTTGAGATGGTGAACGTTCATCAGTGCATTGTGACAAAAGATCAGCTGCAGCTCTTTTTCCTTCATCATACAATGATACTTTTGCCGCAAAAATAATTTCTTCCGTTGACATATTATTTTTCAATTCTTCAACTCTTCGTCGTTTAGTCTTATTACTAGCGTCTGCAAAATTTTTCTTCGGCCGACCACCAGCTTTATTTATTGATGATTGAGACTTTTTTTCTGAATTACATTGAACTTTGTGTATTATAAAAAAATATTTACTACAAATAATAAATTAGATTTTTTAAATCAACATTGATTTGCGTACCTTGCAATTCTGATAATGAAAAAGGAGCATCCAACCAAGTTGCGTACTTTTGTAAAAATTTAGATTGTATTTTTCTTACACCTGTGGCTTTCCATTTTGAAGATAAATGTGAACAAAAATTAGAAATTTTTAATTGTAAATTTTCTTCAAATTTAACAGTAGTTTGAAATTTGTCATTTTCCAGTAATTTATTTTTTATATAATTAAATAAAGATTCTTTTGATGCTTTTTATTTGAAAACGATAAAGATTGATTTTTAAAAAAATCATATAAATCTCGATTTTTTAATATAGGAAATGCCATACTTAAACAGATTTTTTAATCTGAAATAAATTATAATTATTACAATTCAATTTTAATTATTATAATTCAATTTTTATACCTAATTACACAGGCACACAAAAAAAGTGGGTTGGCCTGTATACCAAAGTAGTATATTTCTATGTATTTTGACCCGCTGAATCCGAATCCGAAGTCAAAATTGTCAGTTTGGCTCTCAGTTTCGAGCAAACCTCAAAAAAGTTCAAAACTCCTGGGAATTTTGAACTTTTTTTGAGGTTTGCTCAGAACTGAGAACCAAACTAACAATTCTGACTTCGGATTCGGATTCAGCGGGTCAAAATAGTCTGGTATACAAAAAACAAAAATTTGATTTGCTTATTATTTTGACTTTTCTTTGATAAAATAATATAATGTTTTTTGAAGGAGTATAATAAAGACTTTTTCTAAAATTTGTAATGAATACATTTTAAGATTATTATCAAGAAAATATTCTTTCTTAAAGAACCACGTTACTTACTAAAAGAAAAAAAGTAATTCCAGAATTACGATTGTGTTGTACATAATAGAAATTCAAGTATTAAAATTGCGTACATAAGTAAAATTCGGGAATTACAATTATGTACATACTTTTAATTCCCGAAAATTGTTTATGTCATAACGTAAAATAAATTCAGAATTAATATTTTGTCTAGACATAATTGTAATTCTGCATTTTCAATTATAGCTTAATAATAATTCGATAAATTATAAGTATGTCTAGACATAATAATAATTTCTTTTCTTTAAGTATCGATTTAATTTGATAGAATTTTTATGATGATATTAAATAGTAAAATGGCGTGCCGTATACGCACACGTAAAAAAATATCATTCAAGTGCTAAGAAAACCAATTACTCAGTTTTCTCTTCTTTTAAGTAACGATGATCTTGATAATATTACTTAAAATAAATAATATTCTACATTCTAATTATTCAATTCTTCAGTTAAGAATACAAAATTAAAACAAAAATTTAATTTGCTAATTATTTTGATAGGAGAAGTCAAGGCTATGAGGATCAGACGCAGATCACAGTGCGTAATATCAGAAATAACTGATTTATTCGTCGTTTTGATACATTACATCGATCCGTACGTTTCGGCTCAGCTTTGAGCCATCTTCAGCAGTAGTTACAGAAGTTAAGTTACACGTTCTCCGTACCGTATGGTGAGTTTACTGATTCAAAGTATCAGAAACATAGACCAATTGATCCATATCTGTAAATTTGTTTAATTAATGTTGAGATATTAAAAAGATCTTTTAGGAAACTCACCATTCGGTCTGAAAAACATGGAATACAGAGCCATGCGTACATAATGAATATCTACTCTCTGCGAGAAGACTTGACGATCTTGTCGACACGACACACAATAATATGGAAGGTCTTGCAAGAAGAGGCATGTCGTAGGTCAACACACCGGCGAGGATTATAACAAAGCACGATTTGACACTGTCAAAATATTAATTGCATGTACCAATAGTAAAACGCCGATTTGCCAACGACCAAAGTTCATGAGCATGGATTACAATTTGCTCAAAACCGCGACATATGCATGATGCAAGAAAACCGTGTCATTTTGAGACGGTGTCAAATCGTGCTTTGTTATAATCCTCGCCGGTGTGTTGACCTACGACATGCCTCTTCTTGCAAGACCTTTCATATCATTGCTGTGCATGTGTCGTGTCGATAAAGATCGTCAAGTCTTCTCAGCCAGAGAGTATTCATTATGTATACATGGCTCTGTATTCCACGTTTTTTAGACCAAATGGTGAGTTTCCTAAAGGATCTTTTTAATATCTCAACATTAATTGAACAAATTTACAGATATGGGTCAATTGGTCTATGTTTCTAATACTTGGAATCAGTAAACTCACCATACGGTACGGAGAACGTGTAACTTAATTTCTGTAACTATTATACCGCTGAAGCCTAGATGGCTCAAAACTGAGCCGAAACGTACGGATCGATGTAATGTATCAAAACGACGAATAAATCACTTATTTCTGATATTACGCATTGTGATCTGCGTCTGACCCTCATAGCCTTCTCCTATTTTAATCTCGAGGGTCCTCATATTATTTTATTTATTATTTTGACTTTTCTTTGATAAAATTTTATTATGTTCTTTGAAGGAGTATAAATTCTTCTTTCGAGTACATAATAAAGACTCTTTCTAAAATTTGTACATTTTAAGACTATTATCAAGAAAATATTCTTGCTTAAAGACAACCGTTACTTACTAAAAAAAAAGGTAAATTGAATAATCGCTTTTTTAAGCAGTAGAATTGATATTTTCCTGGTGTATGCATGTGCACACATATGTACATACGTACGCACAAAAAAATTTTCTATGTTGTTAAAAAATTTTATTTCTATTTAAAAAAGGCGAGAAACTATTATCGCTTATAGGACAGGGGCCCGGCGTTACGCGCCGCTTGTAGTAAACAACTGCCCGCGCGCCGACCGCGGGGCGGCCGCATCTCGCCGCGCGCTTGGATTTGGCGGAGGGCGGGCTAATACGTCGATTTTTAATCATTAATAACTCGTCAACTATTGCGAAAATTGCAAAATGGTACATGACTTTTCGACTCAGTTTGGCTCGCTCTATCTAAATATGAAAAAAGTACCAACAATTGTGGGGCACCCTGTATATAATAAAGTAAACGTTTCGGTCCTTGGTTTGGACCCTCCTCAGTACATATAGCTGGTCGAGTGAAATGCAGTGGTCACAAGTAGTCAAAAATGCAGTTATTCCGCTCTCCGATTATGAGAGTGTGGATCTCGTATCCTCAACGTGACTGTTACCTTAATTCCATAAAAAGAAATAAATTAAACAAATATATATAGTCATACCTTAAAAAGTGATCACAAGAGTTACCTGACAGTCAAATTGATAAGATATACGACACCATCTCTCCGCGTAATACAATAAGTATTACGCGACATTTTTGACTACTTGTGACCACTGTATTTCACTCGACTAGCTATATGTACTGAGGAGGGTCCAAATCAAGGACCGAAACGTTTACTTTATTATATATATTTTATTCAATTTTTGTAATATTTTATTACTGTCGCCCGTCCATCGTCGCGAACGAGCTCTCATTTGCCTTGTTTTGTTTATTTATCGTTATTGAGAGCGTTATCTTTGTTATTTTGGCAGAATATACCGTACATCTGATTTATCAATCAAACATTTTTCGAAATTCGTAACGCCAAAATGAACCGTATAGCCTACATCTCACAGCACGAAGCTATAACAGTTTCACAATTTCCACTTAACTTACAGTAATTATTTCTATAAATATTTATAACATAAATTAAAAACTACTTTAATAATATTGATGATAATTATTTACACTTTATTTTAAAATATTTATTATAATCTTTTATTTTCCGGACATTATAATAATATTTACAAAATATTCAACGTATATATTTTCAAAATATTTAAATCTTTTTTATAAATATTTTATAAATATTTTGTGCTGTCTGGGAGTTTAGCGCGCTCGGCTGTTCTTTTTCTGACGGGCAGATGCTTGCACGCTTTTTTCGCATTTCTGTCACTCGGATCTATACGGCAAAAACAACAATTTAAGCGACATTATACACTTGTGAAATTTTGCTGCAAATATGTTTCAAGAGTCTAACACACTCGACTGCTCTTTTACTCACGGGCAGATGCTTGCACGTTCTTTTCACGTTTCTGCCGGTCGAATCTGTACGGCAAAAACAACAATTTAAGCGACATACACTTGTGAAATTTTGCTGCAAATATGTTTCAAGCGTCTAGCACACTCGACTGCTCTTTTTCTCACGGGCAGATGCTTGCACGTTCTTTTCACGTTTCTGCCGGTTGGATCTGTACTCAAAAGATACTTCCATATTGTTTTCACATTTCTGCTACATGTTTACTTTTAACAAATAGTATAAAATTTCACAGTAGCTTCTTACAGCAGACTACTGCAATAGTACAGTAAGTACTCGTTCAATCACAGATATTATGCACTTTTGTCGCAATTCTGGACTGATTTCTTGCGCACTTCTTCGGGACGCATCTGAACTAGCAAACTGGTTACCAGGGAACCTTACACTGTCACAACATTTTAATGCCTTATTATTGCTTTTAAACAACGTGGTATTGTATGAGCATTGAACATTGATGGTCTTATCACAGCATAGATTTCAATAGCAGAGACAATACCATTGAAGACTATGTGATGGAATCATCAACGCCCATTTATTGAACTTGTCTATTAAGGAAACAATAATACTGTACTATTAACATGCATGTTAGAAGATTTAATATGCGTTGCTATTTAGTTAATGTATGTAGAAGGAAATAATATTTTAACATTAACAAGGCAAAAAGAAAAAATGGGAAAAGGAAAAGATTTCATAAAATAAAAAATGACACTGTTTGTATTTAAAGTTACATATGTATTCTAAAACTTGGTAAAAAAAGAAACGAAAGAGATAAAACAAGAAAACAGAAAAAGCGCAACTATATAGAACACTCATAAGAACACTCATTCACGTGGTCATCATTCATATTATAAAGATGTATTGTACAGACGGCGTCAATAATGCCTTCCACCTGAAGCATAGTACATGTAACGTGCACTATAGAAATCCCCAGAACACAGCTAGGAAGGCATTAATGACGCCGTCTGTACGCTATGGCCCAGTTTCACAAACGTCGATTAACTGTAACCTTTGATTAAACTTGCTTTTCGTCTCTTTCTAATTGTCCCCCTTAGAAAGAGACAAAGAGTTTAATCGAAGGTTACCCTGGTAACCATCTCCGATAGAAAAAGATAAAAAAATTTCTTATCGTTTTTAATACGGTTAGTGAATCGTTTATTTACGGTACTCTATCAGAAACTCACGTTACAAAATACTTGGGATCCTATCGTAAATGTCTTATCAGCTATACATCAGTTTTTATCGTTTTTAATATGGTTAGTGAATCGTTTATTTACGGTATTCTATCAGAAACTCACGTTACAAAATACTTGGAATCTTATCGTAAATGTCTTCTCAGCTGCACATCAGTTTCTATCGTTTTTAATATGGTTAGTGAATCGTTTATTTACGGTACTCTATCAGAAACTCACGTTACAAAATACTTGGAATCCTAATTGTAAATATCTTATCAGCTATATATCAGTTTCTATCGTTTTTAATATAATTAGTGAATCATTTATTTACGGTATTTTATCAGAAACTCACGTTGCAAAATACTTGGGATTCTATCGGAAATTTCTTATTACCTTTATATCGGTCTCAATCAGTTTTTAACATAATTGAAGTTTCGTTTATTCACGATACTCTATAAGAAATTCTCGATACAATACACATGGGCTTGCATCCTAAATTTCTTATTAGTGGTGCATTAGTTTCTATAATTTTTAATGGTATTAAAGTAGCTATAATTGTCTTTTTAATATGGTTAATAGTGAACCGTTTATTTACGATGCCTTGTCAGAAAAAAATTGGAAAAATTTGAACGTTCTCAGCTATATATCAGTCAGAACATCTTTAGATGTTTGCTACTCTGCATGCCACCGGATTATAACCGTGTAAAAGAAAAATAAACCGTATCAGAGATCTTTCTATGATAAAGAAAGAACTGCATTTTTTTTTTTAAATAATTAAGCTTCCAGTTTTGCGACAACAGCACCAGGAAGCCAAGGGCCAAAATTTTCACGGTTATTAGAGAAATAAAAACAACATTTACATTAGAAACGTCTTATTTAAAATTGCACTAAAATACAAATAAAATATTTTATTATTTTAATCTTAATAACAAATCACACACACACACATAAAAATACTTCGACGAACTTTGTTTTCGAAGATGATAAGTTGTATGTCGGAAAATCCTGATAAGAAACGATAGATGTGTCGGTTCGGTTAAGTCGTATAAATATCGACGAGATGCCTGATGCCTATCGTTTTAACCTTATAAAAACATATGCAAAGTAGAAGGTTTTCAAACAATTCAATTTATATCATTAATATACGATAGAAAACGAACCGATTTGCTGCCGTACAGAAAGTGATAAGTTGTATGTCGGAAAATCCTGATAAGAAACGATAGATGTATCGGTTCGGTTAAATCGTATAAATATCGACGAGATGTCTATCGTTTTAACTTTATACAAACATATACAAAGTAGAAGGTTTTCAAATGATTCAAATTATATCATTAATATACGATAGAAAACGAACCGATTTGCTGCCATAAAAAAGATGATAAGTTGTATGTCAGAAAATCCTGATAAGAAACGATAGATGTATCGGTTCGGTTAAGTCATATAAATATCGATAAGATGTCTATCATTTTATTCTTATATATCCGTATTAATGCATACGGTAAAATTATTACCATAAATAACGATACATATTATATCGTCCCTTACAAAAAAGTATTACTAGCTGGTTAGTAATAAATACTTATTTTGTGTATTAATAATACTAAAATTAAGTATTTATTAGTACTTGAATCACTGTGATCCAAGTATTGCATAGTATTTTATTACTGGTCAGTAATTTATGAAAGTAGTATTTAATACAGGACGAGTATTGAATACTTAGTATTAAATTTCTGATGAGAAAGCATTTAATACTAGGTGAAAAATACTTGTGTAATAAATACTTGTGTTGAATTACTGATGAGTATTTCAATGTTAGTACTGAAGTACTGAACCAAGGATTCCATGTGTAATAAATCACTGGCCAATATTAATACTCAAGTACTGAACTGAATATTCCATGTGAAATTAATCACTGACCAGTACTACAATTTGTATAGAAACATTATAATGGGTGTGTAATTCCTGATAATATTAAGGAAAAAAGATAAAAGTAAGGCACAAATACATTTTATATGAAGGTCTGTACTAATTCGTCGTGATAAAAGTGTACAATTAAGTTTTGAAATAGTACTGAAGATATCATTTTAATATCCAATTCAAAATTTTATTACTCTTTTTAAACTGAATTTGTTTCTTAAGATGATTTTTGAAAAATTATATATTTGTGCTGGTTATGACACATGTAGACTATATATAACACTTACATCAAATTAAGAAGTAGTCTACCACGTAAGGCAGTTGGCTCACGATCCAGAGGTCCCGAGTTCGATCCCACCAAGGTAAGTGTGTTTTTTAAATACGAGAAAATATTTATAATTATAGACTGCATCTTAAGAAACAAATTTAGTTATAAAATAGTAATAAAATTTTGAAAAAAAAATAATTTTTTTTATGTCGGGTAAATATCGGAAATCGAAATATCGGTAGGTAATTCAATACTAAGCACCAGTAGTTCTGTGTAGTATTAATCACTACCTATAATATTAATCACTACTAGTATTTTCCCAGTATTTCCCAAATAAATATTGACAGTATTAAATCACTGAGATTTTAAGTATTTAGTCAGTAATACTTTTTTGTAAGGGGTGTATATACGATTGATTCAGATGGGCAATAATTGTACATATAGAAAACGATTCATAACTATAAAATTTGTATAGTTATTTTCTTATTCGGACCTAAAACGATAGAAACCGATTCGATTCGATTAAGGAGGCTCTTACCCGGCTGCTCTAATCAATGTAGCAACCGAAAAATTATCATTAATAATTGGTTATAAAATTATCGGAAAATTAAATAAAAAAATAAATAATGATTTTTACATAGTGTAAGAGTAAGTTATATGTTCTATTAGTGTAAATATTAAAATTTATACAATAAGTCAGTTGATTACGTCAGTGCTAAAGAGCAGAACATGCGCGTGTCACAACGTCGTCTGTAGCAGTCTGCAGCTAAGTGAGGTGTAGCCGTGTAGCGTTGTAGCGAATGACGCGATGAAGAGATGGAGCCAAAAGAAAGATATAACGTGAGAATGCTGAGAGGGAAAATGAAAGGAAAATTCGCGAAAATAAAGGTTGTCAATGCGCGAGAGAATAATTATGCCGCTACCATACAGCGCAGAGAAAAGACATGTGCAAGTGAGGTTAAAAACTTCGCGCGATTTTGACACTCGGAAGATCATTCGCCTAACCTGTCGTACGTCATATTAAAACTTACAATATCTTTTATAACTCATCGTCAACACCAAGTTTTCTTCTTATCATTAGAAAGATTATTATTTTAACTACAATTCCTTAGTTTTTTGTTTACCTGGCTCGCAAACTTGCCAAGAAAATACATCACTTCCGGTAAAAATTTTAGTGTTTACCATATGCCCTGTGTTAAAAATGCGAATTTCAATACTGATATTTTTACAGTTTTTATCGTCAACCTATGCTCAAGTTTTGGGCATCGGTCCGTTGTGGTTCACTTTACAACATATATTAATTTCATAAAGATCTGTCATATTATGATCGAGGTAAGAGCCTCCTTAATGTTTTATCTGTCTTCTAAATATGCAACGATAGAACCGATAAGATACGATTAAAAACGATACAGATATAGCCGTTTTTAATCGTTTTCTATCGGATATGGTTACCAGGGAATGGCTGATGTGTTCGGGAAGCGCGCTATAGCGCTATTGCATCATTCTATCTTTATCGCTTCATCAGGTGTAAAACAAGGATAAAATAAGCAAATAGCACTAATAGCGCCTTCCCGAACGCACCTAATAAATTAATATTTAGCATCTCTATCGAATTTATATCATAAAACGAGACAGGTCATTTTTTTGTTTTCTAAGAGAATTCAATCACTCTCTCTAACCGAATTTCACTAATATTTAAACGTCAGAAACGCACGTGGTCCGAGTTAGCACAGGTCCGACAGATTTCTTTCTATAGACGGCATAGTTGCCAAAATATATTTCATGAAAAGAAAATTAATCTACAAAAATCAAATAATATTATGAGCATTGCACAAAAAAATATACACGAAGAATGTATTTTGAGAATCAGAAAGATTAAAAAAATGCGACAAAGTTTTTTCCCTCCGGATGAAATTCCAACGAGCACTTCTAAGGTCAACGCGCATCCTTTGCTAAACGAATGAATTCATACACGTTTTGCAGCCAGATTTTTATTGACGTGATACAGACGGGTGTACATCTGAGCCTCAATAAAGCGCAAGTTTAATCGTAAATCAGTTATGCGAAAGATCTTAGGTCTTATATTTGTCAATAAAGTTATATAAAATCCGCAAATAATGTGAAAATTTGCGCATAGTCCCTCGTGATCGAATATAAATGGATCGCGTCGCTTCGCTAATAATCGGATGAACACTTTCTCAAAAACGCAACAAAATATTTGCTCCACGAAATAAGCTCGCACAAATCGCATCTGACAAAACTGAAATTTAACAATTATATGTAAAATCATAAAGCTATAAATTAGTTTTTGTTTTTAACAAGAGAAGTTGAGACACGTAGCGATAAAATTGAATGAATTTCCAACACGATACTTAAAGATAAGTTTAATAATTTTCTTCTACGGTTTTCGTTTCTTTTTTAAAAAATAAAGATGTTAAAAAAAATCAAAATAAAGTAATATGTAACAAAAGTTTCTCTTGGTGTAAATTTTTAAAAGGAGAAAGCAAGTTTAAAAGAATAATATGATGAATCAACATTCTCTGAATACATATAGAAACCATTCAATTTTTTCCCGACGCGTTGTGAAAAATATGACGGCTCCGTATAATCGTTAATTACCGCTAACGAACCGTCGTAAGCAAATTCCTCGAAACGTTCGCTACAAGAGAAAACAAAAACAATTTTGGGACAAGAACGGAAGCGTTCGTTTGATCGTCATCGTCTTCGTTTCTAAGCCGAAGAGATGTACGTACTCCACTAAGATAAATCATAATTATTCTTGATATCAGCATTCGCGGCACCCTAAAGTCCCGATGGATAAAAACTAAATACTTAATAGCATCCGAGTTTGATTTAGTCGGGCAACGTGAATACAGTTACACGTTTGCCCGTCTCTGTGAAAAAAAAACGCGACGATCACTTTTTTTCTTTCTTTTCAAGTACTCTCTATACTTTGTAAACTATCCTCTTCTAAAAAGGGCATGTCATAGGTATTGTTGTCACTTTTCCGCGATGCCGATTGGTTCTCTTGCTGCGCTTACTTCATTTGCAGCTGTCATTGTATATTTTGACAGTTGTGTGTATCATGGGGTTAATAGTCTAATAGTAATAGCATAATGTTAAAGCTAAATAGCGCGCGCGAAGCGCGCGTCTGTAGTGTCTAGTAAATGTATAAAAACGATTAGGTACTCGCTGCGATGGAAAGAAAGTAACACAATACAATTTCTTTATGATTCTCGAAATCAAATCTGTTTGGATTTCTAAGCACAAGGAAAAACATCTCTTTTGCTTATGTATTATTCGACAAAGCAATGATACTCTTCATGGAGTGCAGTAACGGCGGCTGTCGTATACTAACAATGGAAACGAAGACGAGGGCAAAAACGGATAAAAGATTGAAAAGCGCACTCGGAAGGGAAATGAAAGCACCGCGAGCTTCCTCTTCTCGACGGTCCTTTGACTTTATTCGCGAGGCAACGATACTTTACGCAAATATCCAGTATTCTGTATACAATCATAATTAGCTAATCATCCGTCGACGAAACATATCGCTCGCGTTAAAACAGCCGCTTCGGCGTAAACTGCACACGTTATGCAGTAAGGTGCCATTTCATGAGACGCTGAAAAGCAGCGTCGAGCGTCATCACGTGACGTCATATTGATGCTAGCGTCAAAATTGGTCGAAGAGAAGAAGTTGGATTCTTTCAACTTCAAGCGTCAAGCTTGAAGAAAAAGTCAAAAAAATGTCAAAACAATCGTTTAATATAAAATACGAATATGGAAGAGGTAAGTAAAAAGTAGTTTTTATTATTACAATTTATAATAAAAAAATATTTTTTAATTACAAAAAATTAACAATATAGAATGTAGAAAACTTGTTTAGAAGTATAATTTTTAGGTTATGTTGTAGTAATAAAGTTTTTACATATTTTTCATGTTTGTATGTTTTTCTAGGACGATTTTTATGTTTGTATGTTTTTCTAGGACGATTGTAGAATTGTGCACACCTGTGGGGTATGCGAAGAAATTTGTGACGGTGATTTCAAAAATCATCCTTGTTTAGAAGGCTACAACAATTATTTTATAGATGAAAATACTTTGTATTTTTATCCAGTTCTAGGTAAATTGGCTTTTTTCATTGCATTTTAAAAAAGAGGTAATTATTTTTGTACTTTAATCTGATATGTACATATATACAGATGATGGTGTTACAATTGCGTTTGACGCAGCCAAATAAATAATCAAGAAAAAATAGTAGCAGAACCATTTCAACAAGGTAAACTAATCCCAAAGAAATGTAAAGGTTATTGCAATATTAAAAACAAAAAGATTCAATTACTGGGTTTCAACCACATCATTTTTTTTACGAATTCATGTTGTTTACTTCATCAGGAAGGGATCTAACTGAGTTGTCCTTTGACAGGTATCTTTTATTATATTTATTACTTAGCGATTGATCTGGAAAAGAAAATGGTGAAGGAAAAAAAAGAGATTTAATTGCTGAATCAAAATTTGAAAAATAGGGAAATGGGTTATTAAATTGATCTTCTATTTGTTGTGGTGATTAATCTTTTATCTTTGTTGAAGTTTTTGGATGATGCTTTTAAATATTTAAGAATGCTCTGTATTTCTCGAATAAATATGTTAGACAAATTAATGTTTATAATTGTATTGATTTTGCTTGTGAATCTTGTAAGAAAGTATAAATAAAGCAAACGTAAAGAAGGTGATAAGTGTTTGCATGTTTTGTTTGTTTTCTAGGCTATTTTTAAATCTATGTATTTTGGATTCTTTAGATTTGGTATCTTCTAATTATTTTATCTGTTATTATACAACCATTTTATTAAAGTGTGTATATTCAACTCTTTCAGTTTGCTTTGGTTATTTAAGTATTTGTATGTGTAAATTATTTTAGGAACAACATCAAGAAAAAGAACACCGATATCAAAATTAAATTTTGATGAGGAGGAAAGTTTAATACTTGAGATACAGAACAGATCTCCTTTATGGAATTATACCTTACCTCTAAAAGAGCGAAATTCGCAAATTAAAAAACAATTATGGGAAGAAGTTGCACAAACATTTAATGGTAAGAATAAGTTAATAAAACTTTCTAAAAAGTATAGATTATAAAAAGTTACGAAAAAATGAAATTTTTGTTACAGGAAAATTTAGTGTAGAAACATTAAAATTAAAATTTAAAAGTCTTTATGACACTTTTTAGAAAAATTATACAGTCAGAGCATCAAGCAAGTGGATCTGGTCGAATCAATAAAAAGAAATGGTTTCATTATGACTCAATGACTTTTCTTCGTGATAATTGTCTTCTTAAAAAGTATATTTTTAATTTTTCAAAATGTTTTAAAACATTCAACTTACATGTATTAATTTATATAATTTTTAGTACTATGTCAAACATCAAAAATGAAGTAAATGAGAGAGACTGTGATACTCCTAGCACTTCAACGAACATCAATGATGATTTATTTATTCAAAAAGGTATTTTTAATAACATTATTAGAAAAGTAATAAAATAATTACAGATTAAAATTAATGTAATAATTTCAGATAATGGAAGAAAAAGACAACGAAATGATGATGATCCATCAATAAGTGCTATTAATAGAATTGCTACAGCAATTTGTCAGCCAAGCACATTAACATTGCCTCCTCCTCCAGAACAGGATGATGTAGATGCATTTCTAGTAGCGATAGGACATCATTTGAGAAAACTACCAACACTGACAAGAATAAAAGTCATACAAAAATTCTTAGAAATAGTTTATGATGAGTTAGCAAAACTTTGACTTATTTTAAAAATTAATGTAATATTATTATATTATATACTAATATACTTATCTATTATAACTATTAAGTAAGACTACAACTAATGTAAAAATGTAAAGTAAAGTTCCATGTAAAGTTACATATGTAATTATTTAAAATTAAAAATTTTTAATAATTATGATGAGTAAATTGCCATGGTATGACTTCTTCGGTATTGAAAAATTTACAAAATTCTTCACGAATTTTTGTCGCTTGTCGAGAATTATTATTTGTACCACATTGGGTTACATCTTTTAATGCACTATTAATTATTTCTTGTCTACAAGAACCAGGAAGAAACTCATCTGGACCATCTTGATCTATCATTGTTGGAGTTACATATTGATTGTCTTCTAAATCTTGATGTCGCATCCAATTATGAAGACATACAATGGCTTGTACTATTTTCATTGCTTTGTCAACAGTACAAATTATAGGTCTTTTAAGAATTCGCCATTGACTAACCACAATACCAAAAGTATTCTCAAAATAGTCCGTCTCGCTCGACTGAGTCGATAATTATAAATTGTTCGATCTTCAGTTAAACCAGTTTTAGCAGGATATGGTCGTAATAGATACTCCGTTAGTTGAAAGGCTTCATCGCCTACCAGTACGTAAGGTAGAGGTGGTCCATTTACTGTCAATGGTTCCCATTCCGGTAAATTCATTTCTTTTTTTGTAAATTTTTGTCCAATTATTGAATCTTTAAAGATTCCACCATCGCTACGTCTGCCATACCCTCCAATATCGACAAACGTAAACATATAATTAGCATTGCAAATTGCAAGTAATACAATGCTATGACTATTTTTATAATTGAAGTAGGATGAACCTGCATTGTTCGGACACTAAAAAAATATTTTGTATCTTGAAAATTATTTTTTCAACATTGTTTTTAAAAGTGTATGTTTACCTGAATTAAAACATGTTTCCCATCAATGGCTCCGACGCAATGATGAAAATTCCATTTTTCTTCGAATTCATGGGCAATATTTAACCATTCAGTTTCTGTTAAAGAGGAAGGTAGTACTTTCTTTTGGAGACAAATCCAAATAGCATTACATGTTTCTTCTATTATATTACTAATAGTTGTCAACCCAATTAGATATTGATAAGACATAGAGCTCATTGAGTCTCCAGATGATAAAAATCTACAAATTGTAACTATATTATCATTTATATAAAAATTTTTATATAAATAAAAAATTAATTTTATATTACAATCTTACCTTAATGTTAAAGATAATCTTTCTGCCACTGATATTGGTTCACGAATTACCATTTGTTTGGTAATAAATGGTGTCACCAAACATAATAAATTTTCAAATTGAGTGGGAGACATACGAAAATAGTTCCTAAATCTACTTTCTTCCAAAATAATTATAGGAAATATGGCATGATAAAATCCATATGTTTTACGTCTTATTTGTAACATTGGCTCTATCCAATATCGTTTTTTACGATAATTGTTATCTTTTTGTTTTTGTTTAATGCACATTATAGCTAAAGCAGCTAAAGCAGCTTTATGTTGCTTATTTCTTTCAAATAATTTTATAGCGCATTCATTTAACCAAGTATAATTTTTATTCCGGAATGACATCTTTACTTAATTATTACATATACGTATGTACACACACTATTCATAAGTGTTTCGATACTACAGCGTCAATTCCGAGACGCTATAATCCTTTTCATGGATTTAAACTGACGCTGGCGTCAGAAGTGGTCACGTGACCCTTTTGACGCTGAAAATGAGCGTCGAGCGTCAGCATGAAAAGGTACCTTTATAGATAATTAACAAACTGAATAAAAATCTTAATTATTAATATTATTATGTTATAATAATTAAGATTTTTATTCAGTTTGTTATCTATACTGTTCATTAGCTGCCCTTACCCTCTACTCTGATGCTTAAGACTGAGTGTATATTTTTCTATATAAAGACATAATAAAATTAGTTATATAAATCAATACTATATAAATTTAATATTTATTGCATTTGTGTTATAGAAGTTATTGTTTTATTCCATCAAGAATGGATTGATAGATCCTTTGAAATAGTTTTACATCATTCATTTACATTACAAGAAAATAATTATTTAAGGTGCAAGAGATGCAGTAAATTGCCAAGTCTAATAAGTACCCGCGTCAATATATACTATGTATATATACTAATTCACATTCTCAATTGTGCTACTGTTATTATTTGTCATCAGACAATTATAAACATACACATAATAATTAGATAGATATTATATATATATACGCACGTGTGCATAAGAATATATGTAATTTATAAAAAGCGGGTGCTTATCAGCCTTGATACGTTACTGCCTTCTGCTACGCGGACGGCCAGAAAGCATGGCCGTATTGCTAAAGAATCCAAGACGCGGCAACGCCGCGCGGCGTTGCCGCGTCTATAGCATATGCTCTCCACCGTGCGTCCGTGTGAGCAATTCAGTGGTGTGTGTACGTGTACGGACATACACCACTTCATAGAACCTGAAATTAGTTGGTAACACTGAAACCGGAGTTTCGCGTTGTCACCACGCGAGGTCTCCAATATCAGTTCGGCCTTTGCTTTTAGTTGACAGAGTTGACATTACCGACGGTCGAGGAAGTTCGGCCTTAGCTTTAGCATCCCCTTTAAGTCTCTTTTAATTGGGTTGTGGCAGGGCGTTTGAGATAACCTGCTCTTCACCCTGCACAGCTGGTACATCTGTACAAACTTAATTAGCAACTATCGCTTATAATTACAGGCTTATTAGTCTGTATATTTATTTATTTCACTACAAAATAATTTTTAAAACGTTTATATTAATTCTGATTGCAGACGGACCTTCGGGAACACTAGCGCCTTCTTCTTTTAACATGAATAACTAAAAATCTATATTTCGGCTAATTACCGAGTTTATAAATATGTAATTAAAATTATCTGGGTGACTCACAAACCTTTTTAATCACACTTCATAACTCTTCATACAAAATACAAACGATTCCGTATAAAAACTTTTATTAATTTATCTATTTCGGCTAAATACATGGTGTAAAAATAATTAATTAATTACAATTAAACGAATGACTCACAAACCATTTCAATTGCACTTCAAAAGTCTTCATACGAAATACAAACGATTTCATATGGTAGATTCTTTCCCGGACATTCATTTCCGGTCATATACATACGAATGAGAATTGATTGGTCCATATGCATGTGGATAAGGAAATAGACCAATCCATTTCTTTATGCATATGGTTATGCATTTATGCAAGTTTGTCTGGATAGACCTTCAAGCGGGGAGCACACACTTCTGTACAACGCATAATGCGTAAGCATAAAGAGAACTGATTGGTCTATTGGTCTATTGGTCATAAGGACCGATATTTTGAAAATAAGCTTTATATGTGCTTTGGCCCTATATTATTGTAAGTTACTACAGAAGTAACGCTCGCGTAAACGTAGTATTTGATTGGCTTATTAATCATTACGCTAAGCTGCTTAATCACGCTCCATGGGACAGCCGAAATTTGTGCTGACGTAACGAAAACGAGCATAAAGCCTGTGATTAGCCAATAAGCTTCTGTACGCTATACGCCGGTACGCCATACGCTGGCTCCATGGGACTTCACCCTTACAAGACTACGGATTGGGATTGAGATTGGATTGAAATTTGACCAATCAGAGCAAAGACTAAACTTGAGATCTGTTTTCTCTGTTCTGATTGATTAATGGCGTTTTCGATTTGCGACTCAAACCAACTCGGGTCGCATGGCCGCAGGGAGAAGTGATCCGCGCAGTTCCTTCCCTGCCAAAAATGATCAATTAAATCCGATTAAAAATTATGAATCCGCATGAATCTGGATTCTTGATCTGGAAATCACGGATTTATAATGATTACACCGATCAAAACCGATTGAAACGGATTGGTATTCAACAATGTAATTTCAATCGGTTTCTATCGGTTTGAATCGTTACACGCAGAAAATTTTTCTGGAAAATACCAGTATACACGAACAAAATAAATACCATACTAATCTTGCACGGCTAAAATATAGTCATAATATGCAAAAAATTTCAAGAAAATATAGGAAATTTAGAAAGCAAAGAATAAAAATATGGCTGATGGACAGAAAACGAGATGTCTGTTGCAGTCATGGCAAAAACACAAGTTTCTGTTATAGGCTGTGGCGGTCAGCTGTCTGCCACGAGCGAACTTGAGAACGCTGTAGAAACCCTGCCGAGCTACCCTAGATATAGGGGTCGATGTTGAATCTTAATCACGCGAGAATATACCGGCGATGCGCCGCGTAGCGGGCGCAAGCCGAACCCTTTCGCCGCGCGAGCCCGCGTTGCCGCTCGCGCCGCGCGCCTTCCGTCGTCTATAAACATATCAGTATAGAACTTTTTTTACTTTTCTCATATTTCCTTGTTAGTATGGCAAACTTATTTACCTTTAGGTTACAATTAAGATGTATCTGATCAAACTATTACTTTTCTTTGTCATATATTAATTTCCGGTTGAATACGCGTATATTCTACCGGTGTGATGTAAATCTAGTACATTTTATTATGAGTATTCTACATTATTCGAGAAAAATTTTCTGCGTGTATGATATTTCATAACGATTATACCGATTGGAAACGATTGAAACGGATTCGTACTCAAAGATGTAATTTCACTCGTTTTTTATCGGTTTGAATCAGTCTAAATTGTTATGATTTCGTGAACTCCAAAATCACGAAATTATAATGATTTAAACGGATTGACTGAGACCGATTCAAACTGATAAAATACGTGAATTCCGGATATATAAACAGGATTATTTACTACTTTATTATAATTCCATTCTTTGTACTACAAATTTACTACAATGTGCAGTATTTATTTAACCTTTCGAAAACACACCTTTTTTTTCATTTACCATTTTTTTCATTTTTTAAATTTTTTAAAATATGTAATTAATTCTAAGGGCACTTTTTATTTATATCAATTAATTTAACAATTTTTCAAGTACATCTGGGAATTTTTTAAAGCTGATCGCACTTGTCAATTTAAAATGGTGGACGATCAAAATGTGTGTAGAGTCAGATTAACAGTGTTCTTTAAAAAAAAAAAAAGTTTTTTACAAAAAAAATTTAATTTTTTTGTTTAATATTTTTGGTTAAAAATTCTTTTGGCAAAAAAAAAGAAAAAAAGAGTCAAATTAACCCTGTGTGTTCTCGAAGGGTTAAATAAAAACATTTTACAGTTTTGCAAATATGGAATTCATGACTTTACCAAAAGGAAATCCTGTAGTAAGAACTCTATTACGTAAAAATGATGTGTTATATACAATTTTAATGATTAAAGCGGATTTAATCCAATTCACATAGCTACTTTCACTACCCAATTTAAATGAATTAAGCGCAGATACGATTGAAACCCATATTGAGTATTAGAATTTAGATGAATCCTGAAATATCGCTTAAAATCCGATTTCGGTGTTGTATTAAAATTTCACGATTGATGCGGATTCAATACGATTCATGTGGTCATTTTATTTACCCGATTAAAATGAATTAAGATTAATACAATTGAAACCGATTCAGTCGGATTTAGATGAATCCGGAAATATCGCATTAAATCCGATTTTGGTGTTGTATTAAAATTTTACGATTGATGCGGATTCAACACGATTCATGTGCTTACTTTATTCACCCAATTAAAATGGATGTGCATTAATACGATTGAAACTGATAACGACGGATTCAGATTAATCCGGAAATGCCGAATTAAAAACGATTCCGATTGATTTGTTATTAGAACCAATTCACTTCCAATCGGGCATCCGATTAACCGGATTGAAAACGCATTCATTCCGATTTAATTTCACCAAATTTAATACGGAACCAATCGGATTTAATCGGTCATTTTTAGCAGGGTTGGGCCTAACAAACTCACGGCATTAACCCGAGTTCCCGACACCGCGGACATACACACACAACTACACATACTCGCGTCAGTGCAATTGAAAAAAAGACACGCCTCACGGCTCAAATTCGACAAGTGGTTCGTCCTGGCCGTTTTTGGAGCAGTACTGCTTGAAGGCCAATCACAGAAGAAGAAGAAGAAGACTCGGTCGCATCATGTATACAGGACTCTAGCATCATTGACGTGGAATTGGAATACATATATGTACATATCTGCAACCCGAATCGGGTCGAGTAGCAAATCGAAAACGCCATAAATTTCAATCCAATCTCAATCCCAATCCGTATAGTCTGATACGAGTAAAGAGACTTTAGTGTCACACATTAGTGTCTTTAGTGTCTTTATTGTCACACATAAGAGACTTTCTAGAAAACACGTATTAGCATTTTTTACGTATCAAGTTCCCGTTCTATCTCTGTTGATGCATCTATGGTAAATTCAGTAAAGTAATGTGCGTAGGATGATTCTAATGGAATGATATAAAGACGTTAATTACATTTGTGGCGCAGTTTTTCGGTATATTCTGATCAATTCTGATATACTCTGTGATAAACGAAATAAAATAATCTAAATGTGTCCGCAAGAATGCTCGGTATAATCGTAGCTGGCCGACTCGTGAGTACATTAAACTCCATGCTATCACATTTCTTAATTGTTAAGCGTCAGGTTTATACTTAATATTTCGATCAATTATGAATTATAAAACATACTTTTTATTTGTATTTTTTGTCTTATTAACTTGGCAGAACAAACTCTATATAATACAAATATAATGTTATTTTTACAGTTACTCTGTAATTGTTTACTTTATAATAAAAAGGTTTTAAAAAAAGATTTTGAAGCTTATCAATTTTATTGATATAATTTGGATCTAACAAAAGTTTAAAATATTCTAAAATTTTCAGTTATAACTTAAGATTTTAAATTACGGCTAAACTCTACTTTAGTAGTTTTACTGTATATTTTTGCCTTAGTATCTGCTGGATTAATAAATACTATTTTATATATTTAACAATAGCAGCAATTGTAAAATTGTTATTATTACAAACATTAGTAAAATTTAAGGTAATTCTTCAGTTTAGCTACAGCAGCACAAAAAACAAAAATTTAATTCAGATATGTGATCAAATCTTTATTAACTTTTGTAATAAGATTTTAGAATATGAAGAAAATATTTAATGATATGGAAACAGGAGTGTTTAATAATATATATTTTTTATTTACAATAGATTAATTACTTATAATATGCTAACTTTACAAAATAGGCTAGTTATTATAATCTAAAATAAAAAGATCTCACAGAGTAGTTCACTTAACCCGGAGCATCTGAAATTATTTTTCATGATACAATAAAATGTCTAAAGAAAAAGTTGCACCATTTAAGGGTACAATTGTGATGACAAAAAATTTTTTGAGGTTATTTTTTTAGAAATATGAAAGTTAACATCAATTTTTTAAATAAAACTATGTTTTTGTTTGCACAACTTTACAACCAGCATCGAGAGGAGTTCAGCGATCTATGACATGATCTTAAATGATCTTCAACATGAAATTATATATGTTTGAGGAAAATAAAAAAATCAAAAATTTTTGCCTTTCAATAAAAATTTATTTTTAAAAGTATCCATTGATTGACTTTAATACATTTTTTAATGCGATAAATAAATGACCTTGTCTTTTCTATAATTTCTAAATTTATATTATATTACTTGCGTATGCATAAATGTTTTACTTTTCTGTTTTTTTTTAACTTATGTAATATTTATGTTTAAAATTATTTGAAGATCATGTTGTCATAGGTCACTGAACTCCTCTCTATACTGGCTATAAAATCGCAAAGGTTATGTTCCAAAGTTTAGTGCCAATGCTGGAAATCTATAGTGGCCTAGTTCACATCGACGTTTGGTCGACGCGTATCAAGTACTATATTTGTATCAAGTTTGCATTAAATCTCGGGTTATACTGGTGTAAACCGAGATTTGATACAAATATAGTACTTGGTACGCATACCAAACGGTCGATGTAAACTAGGCCAGTATGTACACTTAATATACTATAGATTATCAGCGCTGGCATTGAATTTTGGAACACAGCCAAAAACATATAGTTGCATTTTAAAAAATGAGGTGGATTTTAAGGTATTCCTTTCACGGAGGAGCGTATTTTGTAGGCGCTTAAGCAGGGCCTCAGCAAACTCTTGTATATTGCATTAAACTTATATAAAATCAAGTTATAATTGATTATTATGTTTAATTATAAGAAAAAAGTGAAAATATTATGTGTATTTAGAAATTTTTCATTTTTCAATGTCAATGTAAGTGTCAATTTCATCAATCAAAGAATATTGTGACATTTTCTTTTTATCAAAGAGATATTTTATAATAATAATGTGTGATAAGAAACATAACAAGTGAGGAGTAATGTGGGCAAAAATAAGGGACAATTTGTGAAAATAAAAGTTGATAATAAACCTTACATTATGAACTGAAGTGTGACATGAGCGCACAGCTTGCAGCGCCAGCGTTGCCAAATAATTCCTTGAAAGTCGCCATAAAAAATATTCATCTATAAACCACATTTCAAGTCAACTTTTAACATAAATATTTTGTTTAAATATTCGGTGACTGTATTTTTATCGGCACTATCAAAAGTATAGAGTTTAGCGAATATGTAGCGCAGTTAATATTTAAAATCTTAAATCTTAAGATAAACAAATTATTACATTGAAATGTAGAAAATAGACTTTTCGATAACGTCACATATAAAATATCGAATTTTCAAAGTCATAATTCTTCTTTATATGTTCGGTAATGTGGTTTAATTTTTTTCTAGCGTAAAGATATGCATTTTAACTTTCTCGTACCAAAAAATCAGTTAATTTTTAAGACTTTGGTGTCATGAAAGGAATACCTTAATATCTCTAAAAAATCTTGAAAAAATTTTTCTACTAGTATATGCTATCAATTACTCCTTCGAACAAAGGAACTTTTTTCTTTAGACTTTTTTTGTTTTATCAAAAACGAGTGAGGTATTTTAGATGCTCTAGTTAAGTGATCCATCCAGGGATGCGTTCAAGAATTACACCTAGGTGCACCTAGGTAACTGTAATGCTATAGTATACGACGTAAACTAGCTTAGAATTATCCAGGTTGAATTTCTGAACGCAGTCCAGTATACAACTGGGTACACACACACACACACACGCACGCACGCACGTACGCACGCACACACGCACACACACAGGGTGTTTAAGAAAAGTGTCCCATATTTTGAGAACAGGTAGTATGCATCAAAATAAGAAGAAAATGTTCAGTAAACATGGGTCCTAAATCAAATACCTGTTGAGATATGGATTAATCTTTATTATATACTATAGGAGGTGTGGTTCCCAATCATTTATTTTAAATTAAAAAAAATACCAATTCCTACAATGTTTGTATGTTGTCGATACTTGATAATGACTAATGATCAAACCTTACTGCACTGCAGAAATAATACAACTAATATAAGAAGAAGGCAATGTTTATCATTTAAAGACCTTAATTTATTCAACATCTATCGACGACGTGTGTGTGTGTGTGTACAAACATTATAGGAATGTGTATTTTTTTTATTTAAAATATGTGACAATGAGTGAAAATCACATAGAACACCTCCTATATAATAAAGATTATATCCATAAAGATTATATCCAGATAAAGTCCATATCTCAACATGTATTTGATTTAGGACCCATGCTTACTGGATATTTTCTTCTCATTTTGATGAGTACTACCTGTTCTCAAAATATGGGACACTTTTTTTTAAAACACACTATATATAAATGTAATGTTTATATTTTAGGTCCAAACCGATTTTCAACAAGTTGGTGAAAATCAGTTCTTAATTACTATACCTGACGCTGATAATATAAACCATATAGTAGTATTTCTCACTGGCACTGTCCCTTTCCCAGATGGTATGGGAGGTGCAGGTAAGACAGAAGACAATAAAGATTACTTTTGCAAATAAACTATGGAGATATCTAGACTTTTTTATATTGAAATTAATTTAAATAATTATCATTTACAGTATACTTTAGTTGGCCAGATCCGAATGCGCCGCCGAACTGGCAATTCCTTGGATACGTTTCCAATTCTAAGCCATCGGCCATCTTTAAAATATCGAATCTAAAGAAAAATCATGAATTTGAAAACAGCAATTTAGGAATTTTTGGGGTTGGTAAGATCTCGCACTTCGCGCAGATTGGTGTGTCGGTTGAACCACTGGCGGTGATTGAGCAGCAAGTAGCTACCGTTGCCGCAACTACAACCAACTCTTTCGTGGAATTTGTACAGAAGATGCTAACAAGTTTTGTGAATTATGTGACTAGTTTCACAGTGACGCAAGGGCAAATGACGCCAAATCCTACTGAGAACTTTGTGCCTCTATCTACATTACAGAGCTGGTATGAAACCTTTGAGAGACGGTTGCAGCAGAATCCGAATTTTTGGAAGTCATGATTATAATTATGATCACATATAGTATGAAATTTGGATTTGCTATTGACACACACACACACACACACACACACACACACACACACACACACACACACACACACACACACACACACACACACACACACACACACACACCGCACGCACGCACGCACGCACGCACGCACGCACATAAATATATACATACATATACATATATATATATATATATATATATATATATATATATACACATTTTACAACAATGCGCAAGTACTGTTTCAATGCTATCATAAAGTATATTGACTTGTCAGTATAAATTTATTACTTTTATATTATTGCTAAAATAAATAATGATATTATTTGGATTTATGTATAAAAATTTTGGTTTTAAAATAGATTGAACTTTAGTATATTAAACAACTTTAATGCAATATAGATACATTTGTCATCATTTACATGACTTCAAGAAATATAATTTTTTGCTTTAAATATCTTTTTTATTTTGCATTATTATTTTTTTATTAGTGCTGGTCTACAACCTTGCTTTAAAGGATATTTAAGCTCTAAGCCGTAAGAAATTGACCAATCACAATGGAATGTGAGGAGAATACTCGATTGTGATTGGTCAATTCCTTACGGCTTAGAGCTTAAATACCTTTAAAAACAAGGTTGTAGACCAGCACTTAAGCCTTTTGCTCTATTAGAATTAATTTGGTCTTTCATATCTTCAAGAATTTCTTGTGGAAATATATTCCAAAATATTACAGATTTTCTTTAAGAAAACAATTTTTGGCTTTACAATTATGTTATAATACATAATCATACTGTACCTTATTGGATGTAATATTTTTAATATCAAAATGTGGTAATGAAAGAATAACATGCATAGCATGCATAAATATATTGTTTTAAAACTTCTCTGCTTAAGTTGCCTTCAATATTGAGGAAAGTGGCTTCCGATTTTGCCTATTGGATTGCCGACTTTTATTGCCATCAATAATTATGAGCAGCTTGATGACAACAGTTGTCCTCTTACAAACCGAAAGTATAATAGTGGTCGGAAACCACAGGGCAACGTGATGGAAACAGTTTCCGCTTAGAATTTTAATCCGATAAGTTGCCAATAATCTAGCGACATTTTTAAGGAAACCGTTGCCGTTAAAAAAGGATTCCTCTGAAAGATTTTGTGTAGAAGCAGGTTATTCCCTTCTACAGAAATTTATTATACATATATATATACAAGGTGTGTGTCCCAATATTTCCGATTACGGTTAATAAAGTGGATAAAAGATGAAATTCTCTGATGAAAATGTCTCACAAACTTTTCGATGTGATAGTAATTTAATTATGGTTATTTTTTTATTGAAGCATAGCCACGACGGTACGTACATTACAATTCAGTGCGAGGGAAGGCTAACCGCGTGATGATAGATTAACAACGCATAGTCACGCCACTATTGGCTCTACCGCGCTGAATTTTAATATACCGCCATGCTTCAATAAAATTAACCATATTATATATTAACTATCGAATCGAAAGCTTTATTTGACATTTTTGTTTTAAATTTATTGTATCCTCTATCCACTTTTTAAACTTGATTGCTATGGGCCAAAGAACATATGACAGTCGTGGTCGTGGACGTAAGTAACGCACAAACTTTGGCGTATCCTGATCTGTCAGGTCGGGGACTACGATCGTCGTAGTTCGTACACAGCAATCAAACCAGGACAGATATATGATACAGATATCTCGTTAGCCATTTTTACATTTTTTTCAATTATTACCAATTATTTTACAATCCCACCCTTCATTAGTACCTAAACTTTACTCCTGTAAAAGGATTTTGCGATCTATGAAGCTGTTTCAAAGAACGAGCTTTGACAGATATATGTGGTACAGATGATGCCTCGTTATTAGGCATTTTTAAATTTTTTTCAATTATCACTAATTTTCTTATATTCCCACTCTTTATTAGTACCTATACTTTACTCCTGTAACAAGATTTTGCGATCTATGAAGCCGTTTCAAAGAACGAGCTTTGACAGATATGTCGTACAGATATGCTTCGTTAGCAAGGACAGATATCTCTCGTATTATTCCTTTCTCTATGTATGTAATTTGCATGCACCCATTTATTCCTCTCTCTCTCTCTCTCTCTCTCTCTCTCTCTTCCTCCCCCTCTCTCCCTCTCTCATCGCTGTCCCTCTCTCTCTTAGTACACTGGGTAGCGTACGCACTTAGTGGTAAAAATCAGGATTTTTTAGAATTCTATTAGGGTATATTTGAAGAAAGAAAAACGGTAATGTTATTTAGGACAAGAAACTCTCTATTTATTATTTCGTTGATAAAATGTTGGGAAATATAAACGAAAATATAAATGAAATATATTATTTTTTTTATTGTTACTGTTGAAAGTAAATAATATTACATAAAACCAGTAATGCAATTGAACATACACACGCACACGCATACGCAATCGCACATACATACGCATACGCACATACAGATATTATTTTTATTATTTTTTCTGTGGGCCCCAGGCCCCGTTCACGATGACGATATCACGGACATAGAGGACGTCTCCATCAGGATCATGCTCCGATTACTTTGTACTGACAATATATAAGAATAATTCTGCATAAATTTTTATTTTGTGCCTTTATATATCATATGTATTTTTCAAGCAAAGTGCATTTGCAGAATTTATGCGATGGAAGATATTGTATATACATATATAAACACGTGTGTGAAAAAGGCCCGTTTAGCGAGATAGGAAGCCGATACCAGTCTCACGCGAAAAGCGAACGTCGAATTTATAACATAATGGCTGCGTTCGGGAAGCGCGCTATTAGCGCTATTGCATCATTCTATCTTTATCGCTCATCAGGTGGGTAAATCTGAATCAGGTGTAAAACAAGGATAAAATAAGCAAATAGCACTAATAGCGTCTTCCCGAACGCACCTAATAAATTTTAGTATTTAGCATCTCTATCGAATTTCTATCAAGAAACGAGACAGGTCATTTTTTTGTTTTCTAAGAGAATTCAATCACTCTAACTGAATTTCACTAATATCTAAACGTCAGAAACGCACGTGGTCCGAGTTGGCACAGTCCGACAGATTTCTTTCTATAGACGGCGCATATTAGTTGTCGAAATATATTTCATAAAAAGAAAATTAATCTGCAAAAATCAAATAATATTATGAACACGAAAAAATATACACGTACGAAGAATTTATTTTACAGAGAATCAGAAAGATTAAAAAAACACGACAAAGTTGTTTTCCCTCCGGATGAAATTCCAACATGCGCTTCTAAGGTCAACGCGCATTCTTTGCTAAACGAATGAATTCATACACGTTTTGCTGCCAGATTTTTATTGACGTGATACAGACGGGTGTACATCTGAGCCTCAATGAAGCGCGAGTTTAATCGTAAATCAATTATGCGAAAGATCTTACATCTTATATTTGTCAATAAAGTTATAAAATCCGCAAACAATGCAAAAATTTGCGCATAGTCCCTCGTGATCGAATATAAATGCATCGCGTCGCTTTGCTAAATGATCAGATAAACACTTTCTCGAAAACGCAACAAAATATTTGCTCCACGAAATAAGCTTGCACAAATTGCATCTGACAAAACTGAAATTTAAGGAGGTTCTACAGATAATAGATGTATCTAAAAATTGGAAAAAAACTTCATAGACGTATAAAGTGAGATGCGAGAAAAATGCTCAAAAAATTTTAACATCGGTTATCGTGTAAAAATTTGCAAAAATGAATTTTGAAATCACAGTTTTAACATGAGCTCTTATGGCAAAAGGGTTCCCGGAGACAGGAAACAAGATATTAATTATATGAAGGCGGCCTACCAAAGATTCAAAAAACGGAGCTCTTATAGATCTTAATCTAAACTTTTCAGAAATATCGAGAAAAACAAGGGTTATCGTGTAAAATTTTGTGATATTAGCTATTGAAACAGGCCTTATCACAGTTCACGTAGCGTGCTTCGAATAACAAGGGAGATTTAACAACGTCGCAGCGACTCGACTGCACCTCACATAACCTTTTATCTGTCAATGATTTTTGGGCATTTTTCATTCGAAGAACAACTTTCTTTTTAGCGAATTTTCCTCTTTTGACACCACGCAAGACTCTATCCTTATTTCTCCATGAATTGGTCGGGCTTGGAGGAGTTATTGTAAATTTATAAAAGTAAACGCAGTCACTGACTAGAAAGGACCATGCTCATATGAGCAGAACAGCGAAACTCAAGTTCGTGACGTTGCGTTACCACATTTTCTCGCATGTATAAGAAGCCGGAGTCAAAGGAGCACTTACACGATATTTTTAATTATTCCTCGCTTCGACTAAAATGGGTATGATATAAGCTCTAACATCATCAAAATTCATGAAAATATTTTATGAATACTTAGAATTGATGAATTTGAAGATTTTCTCTTCAACTCTCGACTGACTAGAGAGTACCTGTAGAACCTCCTTAACAATTATATGTAAAATCAAAAGCTATAAATTAGTTTTTTGTTTTTAACAAGAGAAGTTGAGACACGTAGCGATAAAATTGAATGAATTCCCAACACGATAAAGATAAGTTTAATAATTTTCTTCTACGGTTTTCGTTTCCTTTTTAAGAAATAAAGATGTTTAAAAAAAATCAATGTAAAGTAATATGTAACAAAAGTTTCTCTTGGTGTAAATGTTCAAAAGGAGGAAAGCAAGTTTGAAAGAATACATATTAGAAACCATTCAATTTTTTCCCTACGCGTTGTGGAAAATATGACGGCGGCTCCGTATAATCGTTAATTACCGCGAGATATATGCTAACGAACCGTCGTAAGCAAATTCCTCGAAACGTTCGCTACAAGAGAAAACGAAAACAATTTTGGGACAAGAACGGAAGCGTTCGTTTGATCGTCATCGTCGTCATCATCTTCGTTTCTAAGCCGAAAAGATGTACGTACTCCACTAAGTAAGATAAATCATAATTTTACTTCACTAAAAGTTCATTTCACTTTAATATTTATTATTCATTTATTTATTTATTTATTTTTTATGTGGCTTGCAATAATGTATAGAACACAGCGAGTGACAAATTTTTGCCGTAAGACTTTTATGTAATGTACGTCTCTGGTCAAATTTCACATTTGAGAATCTATTATAGATTCTCCGAACCCGAAAATAAACGTATACTTTAACGTTTTTCGAGTGGACATTTAACCGTTATGAGACGTTTCGAAGAAACATTTGTAAAACGTTTTTGAAACGCATAGGTGCTACCTGGGAATAAAATTAGTTATATAAATCAATACTATAATTAATATTTATTGCATTTGTTATGGAAGTTATTATTTTACCCCATCAAGAATGGATAGATCCTTTAAAAGAGTTTTACATCATTCATTTACATTACAAGAAAAAAATTATTAGAGGTGCAAGAGATGCAGTAAATTGCCAAGTCTAATAAGTACCCGCGTCAATACATACTATGTATACTAATTCACATTCTCAATTATGCTACTGTTATTATTTGTCATCAGACAATTATAAACATACACATAATAATTAGATACATATTATATATATATATTTTTTTTGTTTAATGGGAAGGTGGGGATTTAAATTGTTCCATTTAAATTGGTATATTTAAATTGGTAACCTCTTAAATTTATAATTTTTGTAAAGTTTTTTCTTACCGAAAGTATACGATTGAAGATTTTGTTGAGGAGTTTTTTTGTTAACTTTAATAGGTATGTATATCATCATTTCATTAATTATTTTTATATTCTATGATTGTACACAGCCAAGTAAAAGAATAAGGATTGAAATTTCAAGTCTCCTGAAAATATGTGTGAATTTTGGAATTTGCATCTCTGTAAATGTACATTGCAGAAATGCTTCCAGAGCATATTTTAAATGCCCTATTTCTTGCTGAAATAGAAGAAGATAGGCGTCAGGATATTTTAACATATCGGAATAAGAGGCATTTGTTAAGAGACGTAAGTGATCCATTTGCTATGTGCGAATCACAATTCATAGAACTTTTCCGCTTAAATAAGGGAATGGTTCAATACCTCATTGAAGAGTTACGCCCACATATGTCTGTCCCTGCACATGGAAGATCCGTAGCTCCTGAATTGAAGATATTGGCTGTGCTTCATTTCTATGCTACAGGAAACTACCAGAGGTCAATTGGGCAGAATTTTCTGTTCCCAATCGCTCAGTCAACGATGTCGGGATATGTCGCTATGGTGACTTATTTGATATGTAGACACCTAGGGCAGAGATGGATTGTGTTCCCGACTGACCGAAGGGTCATTGAAGAAAAGAAGAGAACATTTCTTCAATCATTCGGATTTCCGGGCACGATAGGCGCAATAGACGGGATGCATATTGCGTTGATAACCCCAGCAGAAGAGGAACATAATTACTTGAATAGAAAGGGCTTCCACTCAAAAAATGTGCAAATTGTAAGTTAAATATGTACGCAAGCGGACATAAAATGAATGACTTCATTATATACAGGTTTATTTATCATAAAAACAATTTGATATATTGTAATATATTGCAGATCTGTGATGCTGATTTAAATATTCTCAACGTGAATCCGCGACACGCAGGTGCAACACACGACTGCTCCTACATATGGAGGAATTCTGCAATTCTTGAACATTTACGTAACAATTACGAGCACGGTAAGGTACAAAAGTCATACATACATATACATATACATATACATATACATATACATATACATATACATATACATATACATATACATATACATATACATATACATATACATACATATATTTTACATACATATATTAACACAAACGATTAATGCATTATAAGTGTATATACAACTTTCAATGACGTGTATTTAATTTGCTGTAGGAGACACCGACACGTGGCTCATTGGCGATTCTGGGTACCCACAGCAGCCGTGGTTGATGACTCCTATTGTCAATGCCCAACCAAATACGCCTGATAGTCGCTATACAGATGCTCTTGTTAAAGCACGTTGCTTTAGTCATCTGCACGTTAGTCATCTGTCCACTAACTCGGAAGATAAACGCGCTCGCTGGCTGGACGACTCTGAGTGGTTCGGCAGTGAGGCAGATCGGGGCCTCTTATTTTGGTACCCGGACTTTCTGTATCCTCTGCGGAGAGAAGCTCAATAACTTCGTCAGTCTCCTGAAACCAAATGAAAAGAGTAATTAATGCAGGCATTAAATCTTTAAACAATAATTGTTTATGTTGTTTAGTACACTTGTAGTATGTGGTGTTTATATCACAACATTTATAATTGACATCACCCAACTTTTGAAAAATTTAATTCATTAAACATGTATAATACATTATTCAGTTTTGCAATATACCTTCATTTATGGCAATTACTAGGCTGTTAAATCTTTCAACAATAATTGTTCATGTTCAAAACGTTGATATGTATTGTCGACATTACAAATTTTAGTTAGGGCCGCTCGACTTTTGAAAAATTGAAGTCGTGAGAAACGTAAAAGTACATTGTTCAGTTTTACAATATACTTTACTTTATGAAAAATGGTGCACTACGAAATCTTTAGTAATTAACTGACAATAAATAATACTTATAAATACACATACATCATTAATCGAGGTTGTGCCGAATCAAGTAAAAATTTGCAACGTCGACAATACATATCAAGGTTTGTAGAACATGAACAATTACTGTTTGAAGATTTAACAGATAAGATTTGTCAGTAATGAATGTATACTGCAAAAAGGAACAAGAAGAAAAAAAGGAAAAAGGAACAAGAAAGGAACAAGAAGTCGAGCGGTTTCAACTATAAAAGTTGTGATGTCGACAACACATACCACAAATTTACTAAAAAACATCTATTGTTTACTTGAATTAAAATAAATAAATATTGAAATTATAGAAGAAAAAGTAGAGAGAAAGGGAGACAGACAGACGTACGTACAGAGAAAGAAAGTGAATGTTTATCAAATTATAGTAGGTGAAAAAGTAAAAAATAAGTATTTCTTTACGAACATACTTCAAATTCCAAGCCGTATTCCTGTAGCCCTTCGTCTCCATCTGCTGCAGTCATGCCCATTATATTTAGGAGGCGTATCTCCTGATCTGTGAGGTTTTCCATCACCGGGGCCCCACCTCCAGTAGCTGTGAAGTCTTTCTTTAATTCAGCATACTGCTTCTTTACCCGGCATTTCCAATCTGCGACAATCTGTAAAATCCATATATTCAATGAATGCTCGCTGCGGTTACTATGCAGCTAACAAAATTGTCAATTTATATATCTTTTTAGATCATGTACTAAATAAAGCTATTGTTTATATAAAATCGTGCATACTTTATTTATATATATATATATACACACATACATATATTATCTTTGAATATTATTATTGTATAGAATTATGAATATTATTGAGCCTCAAATGTTAAAAAATCTATGAATAATTATAATTTATTATAATTGTTTACACACTTGTTTCCATTGTTTTACTGTCCTCGTCTCAGTCTGCAGGGCATTCAAAACGTCCACCAACTCTTGCCACTGTCGGTGTAAATTTTCTTTGCCTCTGGCTCCGACAAATTTATTCGTTATGAGCTCGCTATGATGCTCGCTATAATCGAGGATTATTCCAAAATGCTCTTCCGTGGTTCTCATCTAAAAACAAAGAAAAATTTAATTTATGTATAAATCACCAATCACTAATAATATAAGTTAATGAAAACATTGAATCTTCAAGTTATTAAAGAAACCGATGTATTAATCGTATAAAAAATTTATCTCACATAAACAATAATATTCTCATGTAAATTTTGTAAAGTTTTCAGAATATACAAACGTAAAATTGTTTATAAAATTATAACTTTACCACAGCGGTTGTTATTTCCTTTAACTTGAGCTGTCTTCTTCTTCTTCTTCTTCTTCTTCTTCTTCTTCCGCTTATTGGCACTTAAGGGGATCCTAAATACCGACAAAACAGAGCTCGTTCTTTAAAACGGCTTTATAGATCGCAAAATCCTTTTACAGGAGTAAAGTATAGGTACTAATGAAGAGTAGGAATGTAAAATAATTAGTAATAATTGAAAAAATGTAAAAATGCTGTCACCTTATTTTCTAATATAAACATTGCAGTTGTATACTAGGTGCGCAACTAAGTTTCCGGGTTTTTTTTATCAATAAAAAATGAAAAATTTTAAGAGAAATATAAAAAATGGTTTATTCAAAGTATCGTCCCTCGCTAACTATACATTTTCGCCATCTCTCTGGCAATACATGAATACCGCGACGATAAAACGACGCGTCTTTGGACCGAAACCATTTATCCAACCAATTTTGCACTTCTTCGAAATTGGTCAAGTGTAGCCCAGCCAATCCATGCGCCATCGACCGGAACAAGTAATAATCGGAAGGCGCCAGGTCTGGCGAATACGGCGGGTGCGGTAGCAGATCCCATTTTAGCGTTTTGATGGTGTCCTGACGATAGAACTGCGATGGCACGGAGCGTTGTCGTGCTGCAATATCACTCGTTCGTGTCTCGTGTACCATTCTGGCCGTTTTTCGAGCAATCTTCACAGGTAGTTTTCGATGGTGCATGTTCGCCGTAGGCCTCCTCAAGCAAACGACGTGCTTCAGCTGCATTTTTTTTTTTTCAAGTTAAAAAAGAAAAGCAAAGCTTCCCGCAAATGCTGTTTATTTGGCACAAAATTCGACATCTCCATTGTTAGAAAAAATATTTTTGCGTTGCGATATGTATTGGTATAACGACTGGTTATTGTTAACAGATGTCCAAGCTATAACTTCAGACAACTTCAAACATTTAAATCGAGTATATGTGTTATTGGTGCCATCTATGTGTGAAACCCGGAAACTTAGTTGCGCACCTAGTAAGTAATATGTACGAAAATGAAATGTTCCCACTCTTCAGAAGATGTGCATAAACAATAACGTACCTTTGAAATTGAGATTGAAAGCCTGGAATAATAATGAGAGCTTCGAAGAAATTATTTTTATTAACTGCTTGAATCGAGATGCTTGGTTATTCTGCACGATTGATTCATTTAAAATTGGCGCATGCGCGTGCGACCACTGAGCATGCGCATGTGGCCGCAGGGCATGGTCGTTAGTCGCTGCATCTCGTCGGTATGACAGGAATCATAACCTGATTCCTGTCAACTTTAACGATTAATATCTCGCGTCGCGGGGCAGAGCGACATTTTTTTCTGCCAGATTCTTTCGTTTCGTGCAAAAACGCGTCGAATGAACCTAAGTTCATCGTTTTTTGTGCTGCTGTAGCTAAACTGAAGAATTACCGAAATTATAACCTATAACCACAAGTTCCGATAAGTTGAGCTGTGAATGGCTGTCATTCGGTGCCGGATGCCGCACCCGGAAAAAATGCATGATACGGTACTACAAACATGACCATAGACTAATGAATTTTACTAGATCGCCCACTCCCTGCAGTCTATTGTCTATTGTCTATAATTTTAATGATCCGTACCCAGTGGTGTGTGTACATGTACGGAGTTTTGCGTTTTGGCACCACCGCCGTGGCACCACCTTACGTAGTGGCGTTTTCGCGTCCTTTGCTTTTAGTTGACATTACCCCGACGTCGAGGAAGTTCGGCCTTATGCTGCGTTCCCACTATACGCGTTGCGCGTCGCGTCACGACGCCGCGTGAGGGTGCCATTACATGGAGCGCGGAAACGCGGAAACGCGGAAGCGCGGAAGACAAAATTTACTAGATTTCCGTCGATCCGTTCCGTCTGTTTTGAATGCCTTAATATTACATGGAGCATATTTTGAGCGGAAAAGCGGAACGGAGAATTATAAAATATTAATTTTTAACGGTATTTATTGATTAAAATGCTTGTATTCAATAGATAAGCTGAAAAGATAAGCATATTAATAAAAATTGCAATGAATTACGTGAACACAATTTTAAGAAATGAATACAAATGTCTATTTGTCACTATACTGTTCCGCTTTTCCGCGCAAATTGTGCTCCATGTAATATAAGGAGAAACAAACTCGCGGAACGAACGCGTCAAAATCCGTTGTCAACGCGGATACAGTATACTCCATCAAATTTCGGAGCTGTTTAATCACATTGAAAAAAAAGCTTTTACACATACTCTTCGATTACTTTATTATTTAATAAAAGTGGCAGTATAATATTATAGATCCAAACATCATGTTGATGGTTATTATGAAGTATATCTTATGCAAGCCAGGGTACATACATAGGCTGCGTTAAGTACTGGCAGTGAATATCGAAACGCAGCCATACATACATACACGATAATAGCGGATTCCGCTTTTCCGTTCAAACGTGCGGGACTCAACTCGCGGAAACGCGGAATCTAGTTACTATTCTGTTCCGCGCTTCCGCGTTTCCGCGTTTCCGCGCTCCATGTAATGGCACCCTCATGAGTTATCCAATCAAAACGCAAGATTTTGTCGGAAATGACGTCATAAAATGAAACGTTTTGATTGGATAACTCATGACACAGCGTCGTGACGCGACGCGCGACGCGTGTAGTATCAAGGCTAATAAGCACCCGCTTTTTATAAATTACATATATTCTTATGCACACATGTGCGTATATATATATATATATAATATGTATTTAATTATTATGTGTATGTTTATAATTGTTTGATGACAAATAATAACAGTAGCATAATTGAGAATGTGAATTAGTATACATAGTATGTATTGACGCGGGTACTTATTAGACTTGGCAATTTACTGCATCTCTTGCACCTCTAATAATTTTTTTCTCGTAATGTAAATGAATGATGCAAAACTTTTTTTAAAGGATCTATCCATTCTTGATGGGGTAAAATAATAACTTCTATAACAAATGCAATAAATATTAATTATAGTATTGATTTATATAACTAATTTTATTCCCAGGTAGCACCTAATGCGTTTCAAAAACGTTTTACAAATGTTTCTTCGGAACGTTTCATATAACGGTTAAAATGTCTACTCGAAAAACGTTAAAGTATACGTTTATTTTTGGATTCGGAGAATCTATAATAGATTCTCAGATGTGAAATTTGACCAGAGACGTACATTACATAAAAGTCTTACGGCAAAAATTTGTCACTCGCTATGTTCTATACATTATTGCAAGCCACATAAAAAATAAATAAATAAATGAATATAAAATATTAAAGTGAAATGAACTTTTAGTGAAGTAAAATTATGATTTATTGTAGTGGAGTACATACATCTTTTTGGCTTAGAAATGAAGACGATGACGACGATGACGATCAAACGAACGCTTCCGTTCTTGTCCCAAAATTGTTTTCGTTTTCTCTTGTAGCGAACGTTTCGAGGAATTTGCTTACGACGGTTCGTCTCGCATATGTCTCGCGGTAATTCTGCTGAAAATGACCGATTAAATCCGATTGGTTCCGTATTAAATTTGGT
>NW_027509327.1:70000-131595 GCF_048541705.1 Temnothorax americanus
TACGCTATTTAGATCATAGTTTAAAAAAAAATTATCTCAAATTTTTATAATAATGATTTTAAACTAATAAAGTAAAAAAACACAAAAATTTGAATATCTCAAAAACCATTTTCTATTTTTTTGAAATTTATAAGGAATATTCTAGGGAGTATTAGAAGAATTTTAAGACTAGTTGGAAGTTGCGCAGAATTTTTGGGAATTTTTTATAAATTTTTTTGTGAGGCAGTAGTAATATTTGACTCACAAAAGTGTAGTTAAAAACGCGTTTCAGACAATTCTGAATCGATTTAGATATACTTTTTTACTAAAGCATGATGAAGATCTCGGCATATAGCACACGACAATTGCGATGAATATAGTGTGGGAAAGGCGAAAAAATAGATTTATGAGGAAGTTTAATTCAATAAGTACATTTGATTATACTGAGCACAAAATAATAAAATTATAAATAATATGTTCTTAAACAAATATTTATAAACTCGGTAATTAGCCGAAATATAGATTTTTAGTTATTCATGTTAAAAGAAGAAGGCGCTAGTGTTCCCGAAGGTCCGTCTGCAATCAGAATTAATATGAACGTTTTAAAAATTATTTTATACTGAAATAAATAAATATACAGGCTAATAAGTCTGTAGCTATAAGCGATAGTTGCTAATTAAGTTTGTAAAGATGTACCAGCTGTGCAGGATAAAGAGCAGGTTATCTCAAACGCCCTGCCACAACCTAATTAAAAGAGTCTTAAATGTCATTACCGCTGAGAAGTACTTCTTGCCATTTAAGTTAGCATGTCAGAGCAACCGAATTGTCCATTGCGTTCCACCTTGAATTTTTTTTACAGTCGTTTATTAGGATTGCCCTACTTTTAAATTGAGCACTTTTTAATGTATTATTATTATTAAACTACCGATATCGATATATTATTAGTAATTTAATATTAAAACTTGACAGAGAGTGACGTAAACTAATTCGCTCATAGTATTATAACAAAGTATTATGCGTTCAAATTCTCGAAAGCTAGCTTCTTTACTATGCTCTCTCTTTATGTCGATCGATTCAGATAAAAATCTCCGAAGTCTTTCTTTCTCTCGCGATATTCCTAGAGTAAAACTGTACAAAAACTCTACGAAAGTGGCGATATTTTTCACGGATCTGGTTTGAGTCTCAACTCTTGGGGAAGGTACGCATGTAGAAAGAGTACGCCAACACAGTTTATCCTGCTAAAATGGTTATCAATCTCTATAAGTTCTTTATTGTTTACACATAAATTATAGAATATCTAAACGTTTCTTTTTTTTCGATGTCCTGTGAAATTGTACAATAGAGTTACAAATAAAGATAAAGCCACACTTTACGTATAATCTGATTCAGTCTTTGCTAATGTTACATAATAACGTGCGAAAGAACTAACAGTTAGACTATTTAAGAGGCTATTTAAGAATTTTAATTAAGATACTGAAAGCATAAAACTGTTCAGCTAGCTTTACACAAAGATATTGGTTTTCTTCTTTATGAAATCGTCAAATTATGATTATGATACATTTCTACATTATCACCAGCATCGAATCTAATCTTATTTATCGTGATACTCTTGAGAAACTGTTAATCCATTGTCTTAACTCGATCGCGGCGCAGAACTGCGTCCACCAATGTTGTTCCTCTCCCTCCAATCGATTCCCGTAAAAGCTGTCTACATATTGAACAGTCCATACAACGACGGCGGATTAGTCTGAAATTAAGCACACGTTAACAATCACTTTTCTTGCTAAAATCACAATTCTCTTTTCAATCGCATACCTTGATTATGACATAGACCAGCACGGGAGTCAGATCGTCGGCAGCAGGTATGCCTTTTTCCGACGCCATGGAGAGGAGATTCATGATGGTAGTCGCGCAACGAAATACACACTGCAACTTATCCCTAGGAGTCTTATACGCCGATATCACAGCCAATTCAGCCTGCGCCCATGACCAGTGGCATTCGTAATGATGAACTTTTAAAATGTGTAGGTCCTTGTGATTTGGATGAGTTACGACCTTTGCCAACTTTTTGATGTGACCGTGAAAAAGCTGGTCCCTATATACATCTCCATCTTCATTTAGATAGAGCGCATTGTGGTGCAGCCACCTGGCCACGTCCTCCGGCGAAATACAGAGCAGTCCTTGCTCCTGCAAGTACTGCACACCCTTGCCGGGCTTCCAACTAAAGATCTCGATATCGGCCTCCCATACCTCCTTTTGTTTCTGTACTTCATACTGCTTCGGCGAGTCCGGCACCTCCTTGTTGCCAGTCAGACTGGAGACTGGAGTTGGCCGACGAGAGGCTGCCAGCGCTGCCGTAACGCGGTAGCGGGGTCTCCGGCGTCGTATCCGGTGGATGTGACAATGGTTGCTGATCCGCTGGCACGCTGGGATTTACGTAAAGATCCCGACTCCACTCCACCATGCATTTCAGAATAGACACGAGGCACTCGAGACCACGAATGCGCATGGATTTCTCCTGAAAGAGCAAGACACTAATATTACAAACAAAACTTTATATTGCTTGTTTCGAAGAACATTCTCTGTTCCAAATAATACACCTATCCTGTCATCCTCTTTCTTATAACGCACCTGATTTGGCGATGCACCTAGCTCCAGAGCTTGACAACCTTGAGCAATCTTAGAGAGATCGTTGACGAGCTTCTCGAAGAGATTCGCTGCTGAGATCGCAATCGTAGTTAACGTAGATGTCGACGACGCTCTGGGCATCCGCACAGATCCTCGTAAGCGCATGTATGACCATCCACTTGTGCTCAAAAGAGCTGCTACAGTTCTCGAGGATGTTCATAAAGATCTCCTTAAAGAACACCTCAATCTGCATCTTGAGGTGCATCTTGAAACGGGCGAGCAGCGCCAGGAACAGCGCTAACGACAGCTCGAACACTTCCGGCACCAAAGACACGCCATTCTTCGACAGCACGACACACAAGTACTGTTTAATGGCGATAACAAACATCTCGTTAGAGCGCAATATTGGACCGGCATTCTGCAAGATTCCCAGAAGTAACAGAAGCGACAAGATCTTGGAACGGAGCTCGTGCGATATTAGATCGGAAGTGCCGTCCGACAGCGGTTTCATAGAGAGCTTGCAGAGAGCGCGAAACACCAGGACTGCATCATTTTGCAGCACATGGGTGAATTTTGCAGTTACCATGTTGTCATTCTCAGTGGCTGCCTCGTCACCATTGTTCTCCGGACTACCGTTCTCCAAACTGACTTCCTCTTCCAATGGCACCATGGATTTTACTACATCATCAAGAATACTCTTGACAATTGTTTGAGAATCAATGTTATCATTACTAGGAGCATTCTCTGGACTAACCTTGGCTTCAGTTTCGCCGTTTGCTATGACAGAACCCTCCTGCTGATGTTCCCCATCAAGCCTCACGATCTCTTCCTCCGCCTGAGTCTCTATTCGCGCGAAGATCACGTTGATCATCTGCGTGAGAGTCGCACGGGCTGTTGTTTGATTCACCAGGTTGCGCGACGCCAAGTAAACGTTGTAAACAGTACGAATTGTTTAACAGTACCGTACTCTCGTGTACCTCCACACCTCCGCTGGCTTGTCATTACAGTCAGCAGAGCTTTAATAATCTGCAGCTGCACACCCTCATCGGTCTGTGGACCGGTGAAGCAACCGCAGATTGTCTCGACAATGCGCACAATCAGCAGCTTGTTAGGCTCCGTTGAATCAGGCACATTGCCAGTGAGATGGCTATATGCGATTAACTTCTGCAGGCAGTCCAGTGCTGTGTCACCACAATCCGTAGTTACTAGCTCTGACATGCTGATTCAAATCGCAAGAAGTACTTCTCAGCGGTAATGACATTTGAGTCGCTCAATTGGGCTGTGGCAGAGCGTTTGAGATAACCTCTTTACCCTGCACAGCTGGTACATCTTTGATCTCGTTACGGAGGTCCTCTGCAAGACAGAATATTAGTCACAAACTTAATTAGCAACTATCGTTTATAATTACAGGCTTATTAGTCTGTATATTTATTTATTTCACTATAAAATAATTTTTAAAACGTTTATATTAATTCTGATTGCAGACGGACCTTCGGGAACATTAGCGCCTTCTTCTTTTAACATAAATAACTAAAAATCTATATTTCGGCTAATTACCAAGTTTATAAATATTTAATTAAAATTATCTGGGTGACTCACAAACCTTTTTAATCACACTTCATAACTCTTCATACAAAATACAAACGATTCCGTATAAAAACTTTTATTAATTTATCCATTTCGGCTAAATGCATGGTGTAAAAATAATTAATTAATTACAATTAAACGAATGACTCACAAACCTTTTCAATTGCACTTCAAAAGTCTTCATACGAAATACAAACAATTTCATATGGTAGATTCTTTCCCGGATATTCATTTCCGGTCAAATACATACGAATGTCGCAGCCCGGTCGCAGGTCGTAAGACAGACGCAGCGTGACGTATTTCCGGCTGCAGGCTGCAATACGCAAGACGCACAGAAGTTGGGCGAACTTTAACTTTCGCGTCTTGCGTCGAAGCGATCAGCCAATCAGCGTATCGTCACAGTATATATCGTGTTATAACGCGGCAACTCAGTACATCAGGTTAGGCCATCTAAGTAATGGCTACACGTAATTCAACTGGCAGGCTGGGGCGAATAGATCTTTTCGTAAGGAGAGGACGCACAAGATCACATAACTTATTAAATTGACTTGGCACCATTCTTGTAAATTCGAAGAATTCTTCATGATCTTCTTCTTGCATATAGGAAAAGAGATTACGAAAATGACCCAAATCATCACGTGGACGATTTATAGGTCGAACCCACCATCTTCTCCTCGAAGACGATCAGATGACGGAACTTAGTGCTCAGCACCAACGGTTGGTCTAAGTTAATTATTGTATTTGTAAAATGTCAACTGAGGACAATCAAAAAAATCCAAAAGTGTCAACTGAGGATAAAAAAAATCCAAGTACATACGTCGCATCCTAGGCCAAATGTAGAGGTAATTGCTGCATATAAATTCCCAATTTTTTTCTGTTTATTAATTTAATGTTCTATTTATCATATTTAATATACTTTCATTTATTTCAGGACCCTAAGCTTCAAGAGTATACTACACAGATCAAAAAATTGAAAGCTTGTTGGCCGAAAATCTTTACTTAAAGAGTCAGCTGAAACGGTTACATCCTATTTTAAAAATGTTCTCTCATTATCCGAAAGTTGCTGAATTCTTACAACAGTACAATGTCAAATAATTTATTTAGTATAAGAACATGTAAGTTGCTTTTTATTTACATAAAAACTCAGATAATTCTCACTTGTGACGTCATAACTCATTGCCAGTTGAATGCACGTTCCTTTTGCATACTGGCAAGTGAGATTCAATTGAGTTTTTATCCAAAATTGAGACCGTGTACTTTAATGAATCTAATAGACTCACATTAAAAGTGAGGCTATGAATCTGTATTGTTATGCGATAGTTTTGTCACCAAAATAAGCAGGTAAATACAAAATGACATATCTAAGTATAAAATACTCCCATAACTAAGTGACTTAGATCACTTGAGTGTAAATGGAAAGCAACTATACTTTGTAAAAACTGTATGAAATAAAATTTAATTTTCTAAAAAATTGTTACTTCAAAAATGACACTAGCTACATAATAATAGTAATAATAATAATAATAATGAACATTGACTAATACAAATTCACGTTTACAATATCTCTATAGGAATAAGTTTTTAAAAACAATATTTTATTTCATAAAATACATATTTATAAAATATCAAGCAATTTCAAAGTTTATTTGTACACTTTTTAGTTAAGCTTTTTTTAAACTTGCAGACCCAAAAACGTTCTTCCGTTGTTTACTATTCTCAAAAAAAATTTTAGTACAAAACGAACAAACAGTAAAAAAATGCTTAATAATTTTTTTTTAAATCACAGCACGTGGGAAAAATAATTTCAACATTTCTATGAATGCATTCGATGAGCCTTGAGTTTCCATTCCTCAAAATGAAATCCTTGTAGATTTTATAGTAATGGTCAGAGTGTAAAACTAAGTTGAACGTTTCAAAACAAGGTTCTTTCAAGCCACCCAAGTTCAATGCTCTCGTGTATAGTTTCGCCTTTTTTATAAATTCATTCTGTGGTAAATTGTGCCTCAACGAAAATGCAACACATTCTCCACAAATATGCTTTACAACTGCATTCGTGGTACTTCCAGCCAAATGGAATATATTCTTTGCATCGTATTCGCTGACAATATCGGAAAAATAACTAAACGTAATAGTGTGCACATCAAGCTCAACATGATTTATTGTTGAATCGTCACTTTCAGCCGCAATGTCAACGGACTGCGTAGCATCTGATTCTCCTTCTCCAAAGACGAACTGGCTACCACCTGTGCAGTCTGCTCACTATCAGATGACAGTAAACTTTTTGGCATATAACTGGATACTTCCACTTCATTGGAAACATCATGGTTTGATGGGGCAGCATAATCCATGTTTTACAACATTTTGGACAATGTTACAGTTCTTTGAATAAAAATTAACAATTTCTATTAAAAGAACCACAAGTGTGTCGAATAATATTACCATTTCTGGAGTAATTAAAACTTCTGCTACTTTTTGTGCCAGCAACTTCATTTCGTAGCTTCTGAAAACCATTGATATGCTATCAAATATGTTGCATATATTCAAGAATTTATAATTAGAAGAGAAAAGAAGAAAGTTTGATGAAAAGCTCGATTCCAAAGTCGGTATACTTAGCTCGAGATCTACGACTACCACATCCTGAACATTTGACAAAATTTGAAAATTTATTTACTTTGTATGGAGACTTCCTTGGAGGTAAATTAATTCTGCGAGGTGGATTAGGAACATGAAATAAAGTAGGAACCGCATTTGGCTTTAATTGTTTTCCAATCGTCGACACGTCTACTTTCGAACTGTGAATCCTCAAAGTGTACCTGTAATAAGGAAAACAATTAATTTTCAATTTAATGAGGCATAAATAATGCTTTGCTTTTACAGCGTTGGATTTACTTCACAGACACAACCTGACTTGCTTGATATCCACTGTTCACGGCGAAGATTTAGATTTTGAAGCCACTTTTTTCGTCGCTCCACATTTATTGGAATTCGAAAAAGTTGAAACCCTTTTTCGCTTCTATTACTGCAATTAATTGCAACGCAGCCAGTCATTTTGGAACCTGAGGATACGAGACCGAAAAGCGTATTGACGTTTACGAAAAGGTTATGTTTTCACATATGGTTGGAAGAAAAATGGCGGACGAGAATACCTACTTTTTTAGAGCTCTAGTAGTAACTTACGATATATCACTCGTTTACGCGGAGTAAATTATCGTAAGTTACTACAGAAGTAACGCTCGCGTAAACGTAGTAAATGTATGTATATATGCATGTGTGTGTGTGTGTGTGTGTGTGTGTGTGTGTGCGTGTGTGCGTGCGTGCGTGCGTGCGTGCGTGCGTGCGTGCGTGCGTGCGTGCGTGCGTGCGTGCGTGCGTGTGCGTGTGCGTGTGCGTGTGCGTGTGCGTGCGTGCGTGTGCGTGTGCGTGTGCGTGCGTGCGTGTGCGTGTGCGTGTGCGTGTGCGTGTGCGAGTGCGAGTGCGTGTGCGTGTGCGTGTGCGTGTGCGTGTGTGTGTGTGTGTGTGTGGTGTGTGTGTGTGTGTGTGTGTGTGTGTGTGTGACATACGTATGTATGTACGAGTCAACCACGAAATTCAAGGTTCCGAAGGCGCGCGTGCGCAGCATGCGCGAGTGTGTGTGGAGCGGAGCGGCGCAACGCGCAACGGCGCAACGGTTCGAGGAGTCCGTGCGAACTTCACCGTGTGTGACATCACGCTTCATTGTTGGAGGTTTACGTCATTCTCCGAGTCCGCGGCGTTTTGAGACGACTGGAGACGACAGACGAGTGCACGCACGCCGCACGCACGCACGCTTGTACGCATGCACGCATGCAGAGACAATCTCTCCTCGTCGTGGGAAAGACAACAAGCGATAAAATGTCACCCACCCTGTCGTTGCTGATTTGAGTGTGAGTCGAATCGCTCGCACAGCTTGTTCCAGTGCCCGTCGTGTGTAAACGGAAAGAAGGCGTTCCGCGTTTACGGAGGTGTCACGTACGAACGTTTGTTCGCGAATGCTGCCCGAAGAAGATCAAAAAGATCACTTGGTGTCTTCGTAAAAAAAAGAAACGTTATTCTCGTTCGGGAATGTCAGCGCTCGACGTGTCAAAGTCGAAATAACCGCTCGAGTTTCTCGCTCGGTGCCGTGAAGATACGGAGATTTTTGATATTCGAGAGCAAGATCCGCAATCCGCGCGCGCGGCGTCGAATGACTTCTCGCAATTTGACGCCGCGTGACTTCGTCATTGCTCGCATCGCGTCGCGCATCGTCGACGGCGGGCTAGCCCGGTGAAGAATGTGATCGATCATCGTCCACCATCTCTTCTAGCGTCAGACAGTGCTCGCACGACGACGACGACGGCCACCGGCGCGCCTCTCTTTCATTTTAAATATAACAGTGTATAAATAAGTATGAGCAATAGCGAGAGTGCGCGGCGAGGCTCCTCGCGTCGCCACCGCCGTTGATTTTTCTTCCGTCCGTGCGCGCGTTGTTTATCAACGGGCTCTGCGCGTCAGACAGAGATAGATGTATGTAGGGGAATGAGCGAATGAGAGCGAAAGCGAGATAAACGAGTGGTACGCGTCGTCTCGTCGGATGCACTTGGAAATTCGTAACTTTTTTCCACTGTACGTACGTGTTCGCTCCACGGTCATCCTTGCGCGAGGACCCGCGACATCGAACACCATAAAGGTTAGTGTACGCGACATTCGTTTCGACACTTCGTCCCGACACTTGATCTTGCGCGACTTCTCTCCTTTGCCGAGTCGTAAACATGGGCTACGTTCCGATATTTACCGTCAGTACTGAAAATCTATAATTTACGTTGCGTACACTATAGATTTTCAGTATTGGCACTTGGCAGTGAATAACGGAACGCAGTCGAGGACGATAAGTGACAGAAAATATGACAAAGTAGGTCAGATGCCCGTTTAATGAATATCACTATTTCGATAGAGTTTCTCTGATTGAGAGTTCGTACTTATAGTGTTGAAAGTGACTCAAAATAGGTTTCGTTCGATTAAACAATGCTGTTCGAGATTTGTGTTTGGGCATTGTGACTCGACGTGCGTCGACGTTCGCGCCTATTACCTTATTACCTTCCTTTTTCTACCAATCGCTAAGAAAAAAAAGTGAAGACGTGAACACTATAGCCTACACATCGAGTCAATGCTCAGAATACAAATCTTGGTCAGCACTAGATTAAAAGATTATTATTGAGCCATCTTTATCTGCATCAATAATCTTAAATAATTCTTGATATTGAATTTTCTGAGAAAAATAGATTTAATCGTTCGACGACGACGAGCTCATGTGATATTCGATTGTTCTACCCCTTTCGTAAAGAAACGACAAGGAGGTGACACGAGAATGTGGTTGCGTAGTATGTACATACATATGTATACACAAGCGTCCGTCAGTCATTATATATATATGTTCTGTGCCGTCAGTCGCGATTTTGAGAGACGGTGGCACTGGTGATCTGCTGACACTTCGGGGCATTCGACCTTTTACAATTCTCTGTGACGCGGAGAGAAGATTGTCACTTTTTTTTCACATAAAACAAGTTTTTCGTATGACTCAGGGTGCGTCCATTTGGGCGCTCACACGCTGTAAGCATCGCTCTATCTTCGTTTGATATTCGATGTGCAACGAAGATAGAATGATGCTTACAGTGGCTTACAGCGCGTGAGCGCCCAAATGGAACGCAGGGTCAATGAATCATTTGTTATTAATTAGGAATTACGTGAGATATGATTCTGTGACGGTGTGCGTTTCTCGAGAATTTAATGAGTAATCGCGATATATTGTGATTTGACAGTGAGAACATCAATACAATTATTAACCGTTCTCACTCTCTCTACCTCTCCCCTTCTTTATTTCTACCTCTTTCTATTTCTCTCTCTCCCCCTCCCCCTCCCCCTCTCTCTCCCTCTCCCTCACCCTCTCTCTCACTCATAAATAAATATAGGTAAATATGTTAAGGTAATTTGTTCGTGACAATGCTGTCAAAAAATTAATGACAGACAAATGACATGCAGTATTTGGCTAGTAGTGTCCGCGTTAATCATGTGTGTGTAAGGATCTTATGTGTACATATATAGAAACTAATGTGTGTTATTAGATTAGGATCACTTTAAAATTAACTTCAAAGGTTAGCTGTCATATGCGTCCACCGCTAAGAATCAATTACTTCGAAACTAAACGGTCAAAGGTCTTTTATTTTTGTAAGTGTATTTTTACACAAGTCTCTTCTATCGTTTTCTTGTTTTTCATAAAAGTTGCCAGAGTAGTTTGATACTACAATTAGAAACTTAGTGTCTCGGAAGCCGTTTTCATACCTGTAATACATGTAAAAAGTACTAACTTTGATTTCAATTATCTCAACTTTGGTACGGTCAATTTTTTTCTAATTGTACAGGTGTGTAAATCGTGTTTACATTAATATACTGTTCAAATTTTATGAGGTTTCCCAGAAAATGAGTTTACTTATGCTACACCTCTCATGTCTCCTTACAGTGCCAGACTAGAGTCAAGTTCAACAGGGTCTTCTTTCCCCGCTAATTTTTCCAAGCCCGTTCCCTTGGCAGTGGTTTCGCTAGATAGTAGATAGGTTTACGGACTAACTACCTTAAACATTTTCTTTGTATTGTATTCACAGATGGGCTTGATGAACCATTTTTAACGAGAAGAGGCCAGAATAAATTTTTGTTCTTGCTAGGAAGCATTTAATGCACTGGCATGTCTAACCAAAATGTCATCAAGGTTAATTATTATTATTATATTTAAAATTGAAGATAATTGTTATATAATTATTTATTATATTGTATATTATATACTATAAAGTATATTTCTTACTTAACAAAATTGTTTTGTTTGCCTCAGTTACACAATCCTAATTTATATTTTTTTTTATAGGAAAGCTTGAAAATCCCTATTGAGAGGAACATAAATACGTATTTTCAGAAGTAGGCATTTAAATCACCGCATAGTTTTAAATGATGAGGAATATTTATCGCCAGATATTAATTGAGCATAAACTTAACGATCACCAGTATCTCCAGTGTAAGTGTGATAAATTTTTTTTCTTATCTGCATTTAATTGTTATTTTATCAACGATGCCGACACAGAGAAAGGAGAATCACTTGCTGTTTCAGATACAAGAAATAAACGTGATGCTGTTACTTCCAAACTGCTTGCAGCTGTGCAACAAGCTGCGGCATGATGCTGAAGATTGTCCTGATTATACCGATGCCTGTATAATGTTAGAAGAATTCTGCATATTTGCCGCAGAACTGGCACGTCTGTGCGAGCGAGGGTAACATAAAAACTTTAAAATATATTGACAGGTTTGACTTTGTTAGGTACTTCTCAGCATTTTTGAAGACATCACATATAATTTTCTTATGCAATAACTTTCTTTCCTTGCAAGCCAAGTTATTATTTGCGCTAAAATAAATCAAAGTTTTTTCTACGTATCTTTGATTAATCATCATCAGGTGAACGGAAATCTATATGTTTCAGGCAAAAATATTGAACATTTAATCATGATTATAGTAGGGATATTTAAAAGCAATGATGAAACGCAACGCGATGTCTGTCGTTACAAAATTATTTGATATTTGGAAGTACGTTCAGTTACAAAACGATTAATCCATGCTACTCTTTAGTATGTTATATTATCACACTCTGATGAAATTTTATGATATTTAACATTGATATTATTGATGCTTTTTTGCTGTTATATAGACTGATACATTTTTATGATCTGGAATAACTCTCATTTTTATTACTATAAAAAATTATCAAATAGTTATTGCGTAGCTTTGAAATACGTTTTTTCGGTACCTTCTAAGTGCATACGTGGGTCACGTTCAACGCTATTTTTTCCTACTTTAAAGTATTTTAAAAGAATCTAAAAATTCATGAAACATCTGTCTACATCGTAGTTGACGATTTTATAGTCATTTTGATAAATATCGTTTATTTAATATCTTCTGACAGGCTTGCAAGTTTTACAGTTACGAGCAGATATCACTTTGGTTCGGACGCCGTAGACCCACGTATGCACCTTAAGGGTTAATAATATTGTTAACGTACTTATCTTCCGAAGCATTATGATAACCGTTTACAGGATATTTATTCAAATTGTAGAAACAATTTTTCTTATTTTTCAGGCATTTTCGTTCAAATTTTCAGGCAAAATTCAAACATTTTTATAATAAAATTTAAAATTTGATTACCTAGAATGCTTAGTTATTTCTTATTTATGCGGAATATTCATATAATTCATGTGGAAAAGACTAGAATTATTTGTTTCAAATATTAAAATAATAAGAAGAAATAGAGGAAAACGAACAAAAATGATAATTTGGGTTTATTTTATTTTTCGAAATCTGCAATCTTTTGTATTGATATATTTCGATATTTTGATGCCAAATCCTTTATTTGTAGCATTTATTTGAAATAAATCATTGCAAAGAATGTGAGATAATGACGTGAAATAATAACAAAGCATTTTCTTATAATATTACATTTTTAGATTTTTATGTAGCTTTTTCTTGGAAAATACTAAAATTTTTTTTATAATTTCTTCAGGAATAAATGGACTATTTGATTGTTTAATTTTCAAAAATTATAATTTTATCAAAAATTATAAGCAAAGTTGAAAAAAAAAAAAAAAAAAAAAAACAATACACTAGTGGAAATGGAAAATAGAATATCAAGAACACTTTATGATACTCGATGTCATTCGTACGATCGAGCACGGTGCATGATAAAAAAAGACAAGATCGTACAACATATGAAAATCTTTATTGGGGGTACCTTACATGTACGTTAGTAGTGAATACATCAGCCCTTCATGGTGTTTTTTTTCCAATTTTACCAGTGTGGATTACTTTCAAAATTAAATATTATTTATTTAGATTATTTTATAATTATATATAAAATTTAAGAAGAGTTGATTTAAAAAAGAACATTAATCGAAATGTAGGTTTGCAATTACATCTTCCCAAATGTTTTTCCACTACTGTAGATATCTTGATTTATGTTTTCATACAAAAAAATTGTAAAATGTATTTATAATGGTTATGTGCGGTAAAAGTAGTGATGGTTGCCAAACTGAAAAAAGTTTATTCCTAATTATAGAATTTCGTGAGTCAGTGTATATACACAGGCTTATATGCACAGTCGAATGGAATAATCATTTAAATATTATAATTTAAACATAGTCTTGCAAATTTAAGTTACTATATATATATGTCGAGTGTGATAATACTGGATCGGTATATGAATTAAAAGATTGAGATTATACTACATAAATTTATTCATATTCACCTGTAGAACAGCAACTGTTCCTATGAACGCCTCTTGCTCATTACACGGTGATGGAAAAAGCATTAATCACAAAACTGGCTCAAGTAAGTCAACAAACAATGTTCGCGGAACACCGTTCAATTGTGTCGATGAGGCAACTTCATTATTTACTTATTTATCGATTAATTGCTTAGAGAGGATGGCATATGAGGTATTTTTGGGCGGGTCTTGTAATCCAACTACCTGGAGATCAGACATAGCGATACCGACTCTTCAAAACCTTGGCATTACTTATTATAATCCTGTAAGTAGTTTATCTTCCTTGTTTTTTGTTCATAATTGCATGTGAGATATCGTAATTGGATTATGTATCGCAGCAAGTGTCACAATGGGGTCCGGAATTAATAGCTCAAGAGTACGAGGCAAAGCAGACGGCGCGAGTTTTGTTGTTTGTCATTGACAACCAAACACGCAATAGCGCGGGCATCATCGAAGCAGCTCAACTGGCAGCTACACGTAGCGAGTCCTTGGTTCTTGTCATTTATCCGTATCGTCAGGGACAGACTATACTCGGAGAGACTGTTTCCACGCAGTACGTGTTGTTTCAAACAGATTAATCGGTTTAATGCTTTCATTTGATTGCTATGTTTTTTCTCTTATCAGTACATATTTTATTTTTCAGGGAATATTATGATTTGATGAACGGCTTGTTAGTGCTTCAATACCTAATGGAAAGGCAAAGGATACCAATATTCGAGAGCGTATCAGTTGCTCTTCACTGTACGTCCAAGGTAATGACTAATTAATAAACAAATGCATCAAAATTAATGATTAATATACATATACATATATATATATTTACATATAGATGTTACGTGAAAAGATCAATGTGCAGGATTGCATGAGCACTGAGGATGGCATTAGACCTATAAGAATCTCGCTTACTCAGAATGGAATGGATGCAGTGTAAGTTTCTAATTGCCTGTCTATATTATATGTAAATATGTGTAAGATAATTTAACAATATCTTGATATAAACAGTAAGATGTAATAAGAATTAAAACAAACAATTGTTGCTCAATAACATATTCGCGGAAATGTTTAATTTCGGAAATATCACGTCGTGTTTGATGTCTGAAAGTTATGAAATTAAAATCATATTAAATAGATTAATAAACAATGTTTTTATTTGTAATAATTTAATTAAAAGAACAGTTTAATAAGATATTTGGAAAGAGTAACACAAATTGTATTCTTTGGGATTGTTCATGTTTAAGCGATTACTTGTAACAAGTAATAGGGCGGCAGTGTGTGGTCTAGTGGTAGAGCGTCAGACTCGTAATCTGAGGAACCAGGTTCGAGTCCACTAGAGCCATGTAAGTATGGAATGTTTTTTCGATAGCTGCGCCCCTCCGTGCAAGATATGCTCTTGTGCGGAGAAAACTGGGCTCCGTTTTTCGGAAAGAGACGTTAAGCCGTTGGTCCAAAGAATTAAAGTGAGAGGAGAAGGATAGTATTGGTAGCAGATTGCGAACCCTACGGGGATATGCAATAAATTACGAATTTTATAGTAACAAGTAATAATTTGACATTACAGCCATCAACTCTGATACACAGAGATTGATGTATTTCTATAGCACTTATTCTCAATGTTTAGTCACTAAGGCGTCTAAAGAAGTCGGCTATAGGAGACGGTAATTTCTGAGCTTTAGTAATAAAATGTATTCGGTAAATAACGTGGCATTTAAATAAGTTTACTGATCATATTCTTGAAAGTTTGAATGAGGACATTGTTGATCAAAGTGCTGCGTAAGATATGCGAGAGAGATAGATGTGTAAGAATATTTTATATATTTTTTTATTTGATATTTAGGTATTCCGAAGAAGAATATAGTTAAGCAAGAATTGTTTGTTTTAGTTTTTGTTATCTCTTCTCTAAAAGTTTCTCTGAATGTTTCTAAAGCGGCATGTGCAAAAATATAACATGTAGGAATAACATAAAGAGCATTTACAAATGATTTATAAAGAAATTTTATTTACATGTTAGAAAATTGCGGGAAATTTTCAAATCTATGGACGTTGATGATAGTGGCACAGTAAAGTTAGGGGAAGTATGTACATTTTATCACATCAAATATTTTGAAAAATTCATCAAAGTCAATACAATTTCTCTTTATTTCCAGGCCTGGATAATGTTGCAGTCGAATACAATGTGCAACAATGTGTCTCTTTCGGATCTGCTCAACACGGTGAATAAGTCCGGTAATGTTTGCGTATCATATCTTATGGCGTTTAACAAATTTGTGTTTTGACAAAATAAACTATTAAAGTACGATGTGTTCGCCACGCAGAAATCTACAGGACATTGATAGACGGATTTCCGGCGAAAGGTGACCCAACTGAATTGCGAATCAATTTCGAACAGTTTTGCGTTCTAGCCAGCCAGTCATTGTGGACGCGGACGAAGAGTAATGGCATCTCTTGTGAAAGTGAGATACCTTCAGTATGGAATATATTATGTAGGAAGGCCTCAAATTTCTTGCGACGAGTTATCGTACATCCTTTTAATCACTTCCTAGGTATTTCTGATTTTCAACAATTTCCCACGATCTTCGATATACTCGCTGTCTATATATACTTCTTGCCACCTGAACTTTTCATTTTCTCACTTCCCAAGATTGAGCGCTCGATTTCATCTATTTCGTAGAGCAGGTAAAAAAACGGAGCTTGCGTTCAGCTATGAAGGATTTAAACCTTTTCAGGTTGGACTAATTCCTTTGTCCAAGAGTTCGAGAAGAGGGACATTTATATTGGCGTTGTCAGTAAAGATCTGTTTTGGTTAGAATCTTCCGCAGTACCGTTGATAGAGTGAGTATCAGTAGTAGCCTAATGATGATCACTTCTCCACCAGTTAAACGTGGTCTTCTTTCCCATTTACGATCTTCCAGGTCAATGAGATTGTCTTTGCACCAACCTAGCCTGAATGAGTACAACGTAAGAGTATTGCCGCAGGAATTGCAGAAGATAAAGAACTCACGACTGATTCTGTTGATAGTGCCGCAGCATTCGCGCGGCATCGCCATCATGGCATTGGCAGCTCATTTGATTGGACTGCGCGCTAAGCTCGTCCTCTGTGTTCAAACTCTTCCCGAGGGTTCTATTGTGTCTGATGACCAAGTACGATTGATATATTTTATATCCCCCCCTCTCTTTCATACACAAATCACATCAAATAAACAAACAATTACTATAATATATAATGAATATAATGAATAACAAGTCTATTAACAATAACTCAACGCAGATTTATCGAATTACTTAAGACTAACAATAAGAAATCATCTTTGGCAAATTAAGCTTCAAGTGTCGTATAATATGTAAAGTAGCAGTTAATAGAAATTAACTTCCATATATTATTGAAAAGTTGTGCGACCTATAATACATATTTACACTAGGCATTTGTAGGAAAAAATTTTTTTTCACTACTATAATAGTGATATGATATATCGTTATTTTCTTTTGATTTATTTAGCTGACTGAACAAGCTCGAAAAGATTACAACCGGGGGAGGATGTACCTGTCGGACTATGCAACGCGTGAAGGTGTACCTGTTTTTCAGAATATCGCTGATGCTCTGCAACATGCGATACAATTAGTTCAAAGTCCTTGTTGACTTAATTGCTCTTTACTGGTTTTTCTTTTTTCTATCTTTTTTCATACAGATAAGTTTCATTGGTTCGATAAACTAATTTATTTTTACCTTTAACAATGTCCAGCTACCATTTGAGATCGACGCGAACACTATAGATATAACGATGATGCTGTACTGTTATTATATTTATAATAAGCGATTGTTAGTTATAGCAATTATTAGCTGCTTTTGCTAATAAGATTGCTTCTTTTCATAATGTCTCTTATTAGCAATGTCTCATCGACATATAGCTCTCGCGTGTTATTTTCGCATTTTCCATTAACAATGTCACTTATACATATAGTATTATTACTTATCGTTTTTTAAGTTCTTGACAAAGTTAAAACACACGCAATCAAGACTTTTTATTTACGCCAAGATATTCTATTTATTGTTACTTTTTGTCGTGAGCACAGCATTTCTGAAGCAATTATTTTTACTTTTATTACGTTTACGCGAGCGTTACTTCTGTAGTAACTTACAATAATTCGTTCGCGTAAACGGGATTTTCTTTCGCGTAAATGGGATTTTGTAGTAACTTACGATAATTTACTCCGCGTAAACGGGTAAATTATCGTAAGTTACTACAGAAGTAACGCTCGCGTAAACGTAGTATTTGTTGACCGTATTACGTATGATCCTTTTATTTTTTATTTTATCTTTAAAAAAATATATTTTATATTGGCTAATGAGTGTCGAGCAGCTAACTATTTTATTATTGGTTATTTTTTTATTACTATGTTCTTCTCTTATCGAATGACGTTAAACTCTTATATAAATTATTGTAGATCAGTAGGAAAGCAGTCTCTCACGGTAGATGGACATATACGATCTTTCTCTCTCGTCTTTTTATAGCAACTTGACGTTCGCAATTTTTTGTAATGTTTTGGTAACATGGTTAAGGATTGATTTGATATACGTGTATATAAAACTCATAATTCTCTAACGATCTAATCAAATTATTAACTTTTGGAATTTGATCGCTGAAAAATGCGAGAGGGAGGATGTCGTGTGGGATTTGCTTGTATTTTGAATGCGTGGTGTGTATCTCGGCTGAGTATGCGTATGTATATCGATATGTATGCGTGGGATATATCATGAATTTGCATTGTTTGATGTATTTCAATAACCGCAAATATCAAATTTCAACTGTCGATGATAATTTCAATAAGTAAGCCGAATTGTGTCTTATACAAATCAGTGTGTAACATATGAGTGAATAAGTGAATGAAAGAAAAAAAAGAACATAGGCAAGAACGAGATGTTTTAAGCTATTGACTGATGGCAGAGAACGAAACGTAGTCTCTTACGTCTATCATAGACGTAAATTACGTCATAGACGTAAAACAAGGCAGAGAACACTGTATACGTAACTACGTAAACGTAAAGTCATCGTGTCGATACGGGACGATACGAACGTAGTTACGTATACGGTTTTCTCTGCCTTGCTGTACGTCTATGACTACGATAGATGTAAAAGAGCCTACGTTTCGTTCTCTGCCATCAGCCATTCAATATCTGCGGATTACTCAAAATCTTGCTAAAAGATTTCATCGTTTGAAGGAACAAATGAGAAAAAGGAAGTAGCTCAAGAGAAAAATCGTTTATTATATTTTTTTGCATAAATATATATACTCGTACACGTATCTTACCAAACATTCTCTTTTTGGTAATAAAACAAAACTACTGTTATCGGTTCTCACATGTTTTCTTTCTGCATTTTTGTTTTCGCACGAAATATTGATACATCTGTTGTGTGCGACAGCTAGTAAGAAATTGTTAGAACTGTGCTCGTATTTAACGATCGTCAAGATTATGTGATCCTAAATTTATGTTGCATCCAAATTATATTAAAGAAACTCGAAATACGATACGTTTAATGCTACAACACGTGAATAAAAGCTTAGATAGGAGCCCCCGCTTGAAATTATATTTTTGTTATCGTAACACATTACCTTTCAATTGAAATAATTTTAAACGAGCAATCACACGACTGTATGAATGTAATACCAGTCAGAATAAGTGACTTTTACTCGGTTTTCGATCTAGTGTCCTCGTCATTTTTACTTTCTCTAAGATCTACCATTTTCTCTGTATTATCCTTTCCAGGAAAGTAGTACCTTCGTATATTCTTGAGCGACAACAACACCGGTATCATAGCCGGTAGAAATAGGGGAATGTATACAGCGTACCTGTAATATCGCAGAATTATTATTTGTAATGTAATTTAAAAAAATATATGCTAAATTTTCGTAATGCCTTCTATTAATTTTATACGAATATATACAAAACCATCTAACAAGGTAACTCACGGAAGTGTCCCTCTCCGATTTTCATGAGCTTTTATTATGTATTATGTTGTTCTCTAGATAAAAATAAGATACTGTATTTTTTTATACGTGCCCATGCAGCCTATGCGCGTGTTTAGGATAGTGGCGGATTTGCCCTATACACTACGCTGAAGTGTAGGGCGGCAAGTGCGGCGAGATTGTAACTTTTCTTTCAAAATTTGGTGAGCATATGGAAGTGGTAGGTAGTTTATATCATTCCGAAAAATGTTGAAAAACTCTGAATAATACCTACTATGAAAATTGATTAATCGGATAGCACAGAATTAAGAAATGTTTTATTGTTTACTTTTTTATATTCTGCGAAAACTTTTTAATTCGAAGGAGTACAGGGGAACGGCGAGTAGTACGGAATATTCGATATTTCTTGTATTATCCGATAAATTGTTTCACTCCAAGTGACTACACGTGGTAAGTTGGCTTTGGTACTATTACTACGTTTACGCGAGCGTTACTTCTGTAGTAACTTACGATAATTCCTTCGCGTAAACGGGATTTTCCTTCGCGTAAACGGGATTTTGTAGTAACTTACGATAATTTACTCCGCGTAAACGGGTGAATTATCGTAGTATCGTTTACGCGGAGTAAATTATTGTAAGTTACTACAAAATCCCGTTTACGCGAAGGAAAATCCCGTTTACGCGAAGGAATTATCGTAAGTTACTGCAGAAGTAACGCTCGCGTAAACGTAGTAAATGTCCCATACTCGCCATTCTCCTAATTATGAGATTACCGTTAAAATTCATAAGCAAACTGATCAAACATAAACGAATTATAATTGTGCAGCGCATTTACATACACAAGAGCACATCGTGTGCTACATTCCCAGAACAGGGTTTAATACTACGTTTACGCGAGCGTTACTTCTGTAGTAAAACTTACGATATATTACTCGTTTACGCGGAGTAAATTATCGTAAGTTACTACAAAATCCCGTTTACGCGAAGGAAAATCCTGTTTACGCGAAGGACGTCGCGTAAGTTACTACAGAAGTAACGCTCGCGTAAACGTAGTATAAGTTTCGTATGGAACTTCGCGTTTCGCTGATTGCTCTATGTAAAAAATGCAAAAAAAAAAAACATGATAACATATATATTGATAAAATACATTTCTTTGGAGACAACTTTTATTAGTTCCACATTCTAATATGCATATTAAAAAAATATTATAGAAATAGTTAATAAATAAAACAGTTCAAAAAATGAGTTGATAATTAAAACTTATCTAATACCAAGTTTGAGGGGCGGCAAAATTTCAAATGTGTAGAGCGGCAAGTTTGATAAATCCGTCACTGGTTTAGGGGGTAAAACACCCCTTTGAAAAAAATCGGTTTTTCTCTTTCGGGCCAAATATCTCCGAAACTATAAAAGATAGAAAAGAAAATTTTAAACAAAAGTTGAATGGTTTAAAGAGCACTTCAGAATAATGACAAAATAATCTATTATTTTTATTAAAAAATAAAACTTAAAAAAATTTTTTGCCATTATTTTAAAGTACTTTTTAAATTATTCAACTTTTGTTTAAAAAGTTTTTTTCTATTATTTATGGTTTCGGTGATATTCGGCTCGAAAGAGAAAAGCCGATTTTTTTCAGAGGAGTTTTTAACCCCCTAAACACGCGTATGGACACGTATAAAAAAATACTTGTCCCTTATTTTTATCTAGAGAACAACATACTAATAAAAGCTCATCAAAATTAAAGCAAGAGGGATACTTCCGTGGGTTTTCTTTTAAAAGTTTCTTAATTTTTTAAAAAGAAAACACGATGCACATAATTTTTTGTGGTACGTACTCTTTACGAAATATTTTTTAATCTATCTTTTCTAATTAAGGTATAATATTTTTAACATGATTTATTCCTCTCTAGTCATTTTATATAAGTTTATATAAATATATTTTGTAAAATATCCATGTTTTTGAAAATTTAGCTATACTCCGTCCAACGAGAGATCCATGGTTGTGGATCGGACGAAGACTCGTCCGTTTCGCGCAGTCTCCGCCCACATCTTTTTCTTCTTTTTAGATGGCCCCGGCCCCCCTACGGGTGCGGAATGACCACGGATCTCCGCCCATATAAATCATCTGTTTAGAGCCACCGCACAATAAAGCTATATCCACACAAACTTGCATAAGTCCATAAACATAATTGATTGGTCCATATGCATGTGCATAAGGAAATAGACCAATCCGTTTCTTTATATGCATATGGTTAGGGCCTAAGCAAAATGGCTGTCTTAAATAAGGCAGTGTTTTATGCCTTAAGTCTTTGTCTTATGTAACGCACAATACTGTGTTAATGCACCTATGCAAGTTTGTCTGGATAGACCTTAAAGGCCGGTTTTCACACGCAATGATTAGTGGCGCCAACTGACTGGCATTCATTGGCGCCAGAACCAACTGACAAACTCACAAGTGTTTACGCAGTGATTGGCGTATAATATGGAAAATATTTAACATTTATTAAACACACAGTAAATGACAACAACCATATAACCTCAAATTTTGAGGTTATATGCTTTGGCCAATAACCGCCAGTAAACGCCACATTACTAGCGCCAGTTTGCATCAAGTGTTTACATTTGCATTTTTACTGGCATTAGTCGACTGGCGCGGCCTGGCGCCACCAATCATTGCGTGTGAAAACCGGCCTCGACCTCTATGAAGTTGGCCGGACAACTTCAACCCTGGTAACCATTCCTTATTTGCAATTCTGCTGTAAAACTGCACGAAAAGTCGTGCACTAACTTTCGGGCAGATAATGCGTTTTCTATTTCCAACTTTGACTATTTTTCTGTTGGCAGAAACTTGCTCTCGTCGTAGTGCAACAGAATTGTGGAAGATATGTGTATGCATTTACATATAGCAGAATAGTGCAAGAAATGTGGCAGATGCTTGCGCAAATTGCAGTGCAACAAAATCGCGCCAGATTTGTAGCAGCGCCTACTGCTACCCATATATAGAGCACAAAATATTTTTAAAATATTTTTTAGAAAAATTAAAATAATTTACAAAAATATTTTTTATATTTATAGCACCGCAGTGGTGTTAGGTAAGCCTTGCGTTATATTGCTGGCGAAGATTGTCGCGAATGTCATGATTTTACTTCGCGCTTTGCCGGAGGCCTGCTTATATTAGATCCCAACTGAAATTTACTTGCGAGTTAGTTTTACCATTATGCGCCGCCTAGCGGCATTGTTGCAAACTAGCACATACAGCAGAATTCAACAAGAATTACGGCAGATGCTTGCGTAAGAAGTAGAGCAGCAGAAATACAAATAATTTCGGCAGAAATAAACAAAACAAGGCAAATGAGAGCTCGCTCGCGACGATGGACGGGCGACAGTAAAAAAATATTACAAATTCAACAAATTGAATAAAATATATATAAGAAAGTAAACGTTTCGGTCTTTGGTTTGGACCCTCCTCAGTACATATAGCTGGTCGAGTGAAATGCAGTGGTCACAAGTAGTCAAAAATGCAGTTATTCCGCTCTCCGATTATAAGAGTGTGGATCTCGTATCCTCAACGTGACTGTTACCTTAATTCCATAAAAAAAATAAATTAAACAAATATATATAGTCATACCTTAAAAAGTGATCACAAGAGTTACCTGACAGTCAAATTGATAAGATATACGACACCATCTCTCCGCGTAATACAATAAGTATTTAAATTTGCGTTGAAAAAATTGTTATACTTGGCAAAAATAATAGGTGGGAGTGGGGTTAAATTAAAAAATGTGATAAATTTGAAAAATCTGATTACGCCATTGTAAAGAGCACAAAAAGCCATAAACATTTCGTACAAATGTTTTGTCGTTACGCCTTATATTTTCGAAGATATTCGCTAAAAACTATAAAATCCGTTATTTTCAAGAGGTTGTTTCAACCCCTAAACGTCGAGATACGCAGCTAAAAAAAACACGTGTCTAATGTTTTTTGATGTTCTACAACATATCCAAAGCGCATCCAAATCGAGTAGGGACACTTCCAACCGTTCCTTGTAAGTAGTTTTTTACAGAATGCTATTGCTTACATATGTGGCTATGTAGTTCGTAAGGTTTGGACGAGAATTAAATGTGAAATATGTCGTGGAGCTGTTATGTAATGTGTTGAACCTATACTACGTTTACGCGAGCGTTACTTCTGTAGTAACTTACGATAATTCACCCGTTTACGTGGAGTAAATTATCGTAAGTTACTACAAAATCCCGTTTACGCGAAGGAAAATCCCGTTTACGCGAAGAAATTATCGTAAGTTACTACAGAAGTAACGCTCGCGTAAACGTAGTACTAGTCTTGAGAAAAATATTGAAACTAATTATTCAAATAATGCTACAGAGTATTTATATAAAAATGCTTTGAGATTAATTGTGAGGGGTAATTTGATACCTCTATCGTTAGGCGTAACTATAGCTTTAGCGACAGAGAAGGGCAATAAATTGCAATAGAGGTAATTAAAGTTCTAACTGATATTACGTTTACGCGAGCGTTACTTTTGTAGTAACTTACAATAATTCCGAATAATAAATTTCTTTCGCCAGTATATACAGAATAACAATTAAAGTAATTTAAATCGACCTGACTGGCAATATATATAACGTCTTTCCGACATGAACATTGAAAAACTGTGAGCCAACTTGGTTTGTCGGATTCACACAGCACTTTTTTCAGATCAATATCGAGACATTATTAATTTTGACCATGGTTTTGATTAGTTGATGTAATTTCTAAATTAAATAGTTTTTAATTTTATTGCGAAAAATATTACCCCAGCCAGGGTTTGAACCTGGAACCTCCCGTATACCGTGCGGGTGTCGTGCCAATTCGACCACTGGGGCTGTGGTAATATTTATCGCAATAACAACTGTAAGATGGAGCACCGATTACTAGGTCGACGGTGTATAATAAACAGAATAATAAATTTCTTTCGCCAGTATATAGATTACTTTAATTGTTATTCTATATACTGGCGAAAGAAATTTATTATTCTGTTTATTATACACCGTCGACCTAGTAATCGGTGCTCCATCTTACATCAGTTGTTATTGCGATAAATATTACCACAGCCCCATTGCAGTGGTCGAATTGGCACGACACCCGCACGGTATACGGGAGGTTCCAGGTTCAAACCCTGGCTAGGGTAATATTTTTCGCAATAAAATTAAAAACTATTTAATTTAGAAATTACATCAACTGATCAAAACCATGGTCAAAATTAATAATGTCTCGATATTGATCTGAAAAAAGTGCTGTGTGAATCCGATACTCCGCTAGCCTAGCAATCGTGAGCAGTCGCTCGTTTTCGCTCGTTTCCTCTCTTTTGACCTAATGGATTAAAAGGAGAGGAAACGAGCGAAAACGAGCGATTGCTCACGATTGCTAGGCTAGCGGAGTATCGGCTGAACGCACCCATTCAGATTTAAAGTTATTAATACATCTAGACACCAAAAACTATGAAGCGCACTATGTGGACCTCGTCATCGGCAACCCGGAACACGTAGACATCGAATTCGAGGTATTATTACACCTAGACACCAAAAACTACAGAGCGCGCTATCTGGACCTCGTCATCAGCAACCTGGGACACCTAGACATAAATTTCAAGGTATTAATACACGTAGACACCGAAAACTACGGAGCGCACTATGTGGACCTCGTCATCGGCAACCTGGGACACCTAAACATCGAATTCAAGGTATTAATACACGTAGACACCGAAAACTACGGAGTTCACTATCTAGACATCGTCATCGGCAACCTGGAACACTTAGACATCGCATTCAACGTATTATTACACCTGGACACCGAAAACTATGAAGCGCATTATCTGGATCCCGTCATCGGCAACCTGGGACTCGTGGACATCGAATTCAAGATATTAATACACGTAGACACCAAAAACTACGGAGCGCACTATGTGGACCTCGTCATCGGCAACCTGGGACACGTAGACATCGAATTCAACGTATTATTACACCTGGACACCGAAATCTATGAAGCGCATTATCTGGATCCCGTCATCGGCAACCTGAGACACGTGGACATCGAATTCACCGTACGATTACACCTGGACACCGAAAACTATGAAGCGCACTATCTGGATCCCGTTATCGGTAACCTGGGACACGTGGACATAAATTTCAAGGTATTAATACACGTAGACACCGAAAACTACGGAGCGCACTATGTGGACCTCGTCATTCGCAACCTGGGACATGTAGACATCGAATTCAACGTATTATTACACCTGGACACCGAAAACTACGGAGCGCACTATGTGGACCTCGTCATCGGCAACCTGGGACACGTGGACATCGAAATCAAGGTATTAATACACGTAGACACCGAAAACTACGGAGCGCACTATGTGGACCTCATCATCGGCAACCTGGGACACGTGAACATCGAATTCAAGGTATTAATACACGTAGACACCGAAAACTACGGAGCGCACTATGTGGACCTCGTCATTCGCAACCTGGGACATGTAGACATCGAATTCAACGTATTATTACACCTGGACACCGAAAACTATGAAGCGCACTATGTGGACCTCGTCATCGGCAACCTGGGACACCTAGACATCGAATTCACCGTACGATTACACCTGGACACCAAAAACTATGAAGCGCACTATCTGGATCCCGTCATCGGCAACCTCGGACACGTGGACATCGAAATCAAGGTATTAATACACGTAGACACCGAAAACTACGGAGCGCACTATGTGGACCTCATCATCGGCAACCTGGGACACGTAAACATCGAATTCAAGGTATTAATACACGTAGACACCGAAAACTACGGAGCGCACTATGTGGACCTCGTCATTCGCAACCTGGGACACGTAGACATCGAATTCAACGTATTATTACACCTGGACACCGAAAACTATGAAGCGCACTATCTGGACCTCGTCATCGGCAACCTGGGATACCTAGACATCGAATTCAAGCTTGATTCATAAGAATCGACTTAAAAATTCCCTAGCGGCACTTTCTGCCAAGCGTAGAGAATCTTCTTTTCCGTCAATATATATTATTTATATATATACTTAATTTTTACCTAAATAGAAATCTTCCTCCTGACCGATAAGTCTATCGACCTAATTTCGAAATACGCGTGCGATATCGAAACTGGCGATACCTGCGCCGCCAGCGTCGAAAAAGTGAAAGTGACGTTTCTGATTATGACGTCATCATATCAGACGTCGGCGTTAGGAGGAGGAAGTATCTTAATAAAAAATTTTCACATTTGGACTTTGCGTCGCAATATCTCCGCTCGTAGGGCACGTAGCGGAATATTATAAGAGAAACCCCCCCTAATTGGACCCCAAGCTATCGATCAAGCCTACTTAGAACTTGATCCGTTCACTCGTTATCGAGATCTCAACATCTCGTATACTCGCAACCCGTCGCGTCGCGTAAAAGAGTCACGGTCGGTCTCGCTCCGCGTGTACTTGGCGCGAGACACTACCGTGTCTCTTGATAATTTACTCCGCGTAAACGAGTGATATATCGTAAGTTACTACAGAAGTAACGCTCGTGTAAACGTAGTGTGAGCCTTAATTTGGTGCTATGTTATGCTCAAGATATTGAGAGAACTGTTATCAGATTCTAGGAGTAAGTACTAAAAACGTTACATAAGTAATCTTTTTCCTGATTTAAATACTCATATTTGATGATACGACTGAAGAACTCTCTGGACATGTATTTTTATTATCAAAGTTAATTATCAAAGAGTATTTAGAAATAAGAATGAATGCTTTAGCTAAGATATGTACTAGTCGTAAAATTGGACGCAATGTTAGACATATAAGAATCGAGAAATGGTCTGGTTGCACATATAAGGAGCGTCGCATAACTTGAACTTTTATAAATATAAAGAAACCTTGTATCATTTGCTTTTATTCTATTTTTATATGTTATCCAGAATTTAAGTCTGTTTTAGAAATAAAAAGAGTTCTTATATATTTTTATTTCCAAAATTTTATATTTTTCTTTGCATGCAATCGCACCTTTCACCCTTCACAAATTATTTACAAATTGATATAAAAGAGAATGAAACTTACAATTGATTCATTTTTCAGGTAACTGTCATTCTTCAACCTGTCAGATCTGAGGACTACAATTTAGGCTGCACAATTAAAGTGATGACACCACCTTCTTATAGTGAAACCATAATTTTGTTTAAACGTTGAGGTAAAATTTTTTTAAATTAATTTAATATAGGTGAACGACAATAAAATACTTCGAATCACGGCAAGTTGATTGTAATATCGCAATTACAACGTATAATAGAAATCTTTGTTATCTGAATAAAGAATTATTGTCTTATTAAACAAAATCTTGTAATATTTGGGCTATTTTATAATTTGTTTCATCGGTAATGCTAATTTTTTTTATTAATAATTGCAAAAACGTTTCAGTCAAACTCATTTGAATTTCCCACTCGGAGGCAAATTTCCGGGTAAGATGGCAGCCGTCCATTTGAGGACGCTACTGAGTCCTACGGACAAAGGCGGTCGGCAATTTATGTATATATACCAGTGGTGTAAATGGAAAGCAACTATTGGTCGCGTTCACCAGACCAAGCCGCTCAGTAGCAGTCGAACGTGATTGGCTCTTACTTTTAGAACCAACTAATCAACGCAGAGTGTTGATAAGACGAACTCAACAGTTGTGTCTGCTGAACGCGCCCATCGACTGCGTTTGGAAAGCGCGCTAGTAAGGCCCAGGCACATAGAAAAACTTAAGAAATCAGCCAATCACAGTCAAGAACTTAAGGTAAAACGTAACCGGTAGCGAATCTATACTGTTGATTTTCTTACTGCTAACGTTTTAGGCTGAGTTTCCACTGAGCGCGTCACGCGTCGCGTCATCACACGTTAACCAATCAACACATCCCATTTAATTACATTACTTATGACGGGGTCAAAATGGGATGTTTTGATTGGTTAACTCGGATGACGCGACGCGTGACGCTCTCAGTGGAAACTCAGCCTTACTGCTTAATTTTTCTATGTGCCCGAGCCTTTAGCGCTATTGCATCATTCTATATCTTTATTGTTCATCAGTATCAAGTGTAAAACAAAGATAGAATAAGCAAATAGCGCTAATAGCGCGCTCCCCGAACGCAGTTATTAGCGATTAGGACTAAGAAATCAGGAATAGGTTTCTAGAAATCAGTTATAAAACGTTTTGGAAAAAGGCTTATAAAACATTTTTAAAACGTGTATGTGCTACCTGGTAAGATCGTTAAATCAATGAGCATCCAGCATAAAGTCGCCATATTGATTTACATAAGATGCTCATTGGTCCAGCGGTCTTATGCTATGCTTATGCAGCCTATGCAATTTTGTGTGCGATGGCCTTAAGGGCCTTGGCACCAGTGATCGGCAAAAATTCTGTTTTTAAAAATGATATCGGCGGTTATTTTCAATTAATAAAAAATAAAAAATTTGAATGTTTTTAATTTTAATTAACAAAAAATTGGTAATTAATAAAATACTAAGCTCTATATTTAAAATAATTATCAATTGGTTAGAAATATAATACTTTGTATGAGAAATTAATAAATAATCATAAATATATTGCTCATGATTTAAAAAATTGGCAATTATATTAAAATAAACTGTCGGTTTTTTTTAAATTACTCGGTCAGAAAAAATATTTCTCATTTTTTGAAAAATTAGTATAGTTTTTAAAAAGTATATTATTTGTTCCTTAAACAATCAGTAATTGTTAAAAAATATGTTACTAATTTTTGAGAAAATTAGCATTTATTTATTTGTAAAGAATCTGTTTTTAGGAATATATCAGTTGCAGGAGAAAGGAAACGATAAAGTTAACTATAATATACAATTTTTTTGTACTGAAAATTGACATTCAAATTCGCATTTAAATTTTTCATTTGCTGCAATTTTCCGTGCACAATTATTTTTTTAGTTGTTTAAAGAATATTGGTATCCTTGTTCTAAAACAATTTTTTGCTTTATCATTAACGTGTAAAATAAGTGTAATCAAGAACTCTATATGATGTCTCCTTCGTCTTGCCCCAGTATCTCTGATATTGTCATCTCATGTTCATACTTGTCTTTGCCAAAAGGACTTGTTTCAGAGTCAAGGATGATAAACAGAAATTACTTTTATTTAATTGTTAATTTTTTGAAAAATTAGAAAATATTTAATTACTAATTTTTTAGAAAAGTAAAAAAAATTTTTTTTATTATTTTTTAGAAAATTAGAAATTATTAAATTATTTATTTTTTGAAAAATTAGTTATATTTCTTGATTTATTATTAAATTTTCTAAAAATTAGAAAATAATATTAAATTATTAACAATTTTTGTAGAAATAATCTTTTTTTAAATTATTTACATATTGCTTTGTAAATAAAAATAAATTTAAAAAATTCTTTTTTCTTAAAACTTAATGTTGTATTTTTACTTATTAATAATTGCTTTGATATTTAAAAAATGAATAATGAAAACTTTTTTTTGCCGATCACTGCTTGGCACATAAAAAAACTTAAGCAGTAAAACTTAAGCTGTAATGAAATTAACGGTATGGATTCGCTACCGCTTAGGGCCGTGTCTTAAGTTCTTGACTGTGATTGGCTGATTTACTTAGTTTTATTGCTTATATAAGGAGATCCTAAACTGACCCAAATTACCGACAATTGTAGGCAGGGCTTCAACTTTGAGTAAGCACAGAAGTTAAAAAAGTTTATGCACGAAAACACATCGCGCGAGTGTTGATTTCAAGACAAAAATTAAAAAAAATTAAAAAAATACATTTTTGAGCTGTCACCCACCGTAAACGTTTGCTTATTAATACAGGAGTTATACAGTTTGTATGTACAAAATAAGATACACGCGCCATTCGTATAATGTGAACAAAGAATACCATACATGGCTTCTGAATTTCCAATTCCAATCTACATGGCCGCAGGGGGAAGTGATCCGCGCAATTCCTTGGGCCTAACGCACCTACGGCATTACTGAGTTCAAGACACCGCGGACATACACGAACAATTATACATACACACATACACTTACACAGCCTCGAGTTTGAAGTCTTACGAGTTTCCGAGTTTGCGAGTTTACGAAAGTCTACCTTATTGCTTGGAACGTCTTTATTGAGGCGTTCATGTTAACCTGATGGTCAGGCCGGTATTCATAATCAGATCTTATTTCAAGACCGTCTTAAGTAATATCTTAAGATGCTAATACGGCTCTGTGATTGGTTAATGACATCTTAAGATTGTACTTAAGATGGTCTTAAATATAAGAACCGACTATGAATACCGGCCATAGTCTTACTTTTGATGTGATACAACTATAGTTTCGTTCTCTCTATTTAGACCATATGGGCACCCCCCATGGTCCCTCTTTTATCTGAATAAAAAAAAATTCCAATCTACATAAACTATGCCATACTGGTATTCATATATAGTCTTCAAGATCGCCTTAAGTAATGTCTTAAGACGCTAATACGGCTCTGTGATTGGTTCATGACATCTTAAGATTGAACTTAAGATGGCGTTAAATAACTATGGCCGGTATTCATTATAGTCTTCAAGATCGTCTTAAGTAATGTCTTAAGACGCTAATACGGGTCTGTGATTGGTTCATGACATCTTAAGATTGATCTTTAAGACGGTCTTAAATAACTATGAATACTGGCCTATGAATACCGAATACAGAGCCGTATTAGCATCTTAAGATATTACTTAAGACGGTCTTGAAATAAGATCTGATTATGAATATTTTTATGTAGATTGAAAATTTAGAAGCCATAGGCAGAATGCAGACACCAGCGCATGCGCATATGGCTTCTGCATTCTACTCATGGCTCCTGCAATTTCATGTGCTTCCACTTTTAGGCAAAAGTCTTTTTCCCCGGTTAACCATATGATCTCTCGTTGGACGGAGTATAAATAATAATTATTTTATGAGATTTAATTTATGGAAATAATACATATTTTATAAGATAATAATTTTATTAAAAATAATTGATTTAAATGAAAATGCTATAGCGGTAAAAAAAACATTACATTGGAAAAAAGTAATTTGCAATGTACAATTAAAAAATGTAGGTCACTATAATTATAATATTTCCTACTTTCTTCTTTTAAGTTATAAAATAACATTGTTTTTCTTTACCAACAATATTATTTTTGTTTCATATTTTAAATTAAATCGTTTTCACTTTTTTAAAGATAATATTATACTTAATATTTTACTCACTTTTGATCCTCCGGAAAGTAAAGAAGAGCCAAGAGTGTTGGATCGGAAAAGGCCGCCTCAGAGATAACGAAAGCTTCTTTGCTAAGGATGAAACTACGCTTGAGATTGCCTCGTCGCAGATACTCGGCGGACTCGTGCACTAATTTGAGCGCGGTCTTGATTCTGTTTCCTACTACATCCGTGATAACGATATTACTGATTTCTTTGAGTAGCCGCGCCAGTGATTGTAGAGTTAATTTGGCCGAAGTCAACTGCTCGACGGTGCGATATCTCAACAATGAATCAATTTCCCAGTCGCGTGATTTTAGTCCCACCAATGGCACCGCCGTCACTTCGTCAATAGATTTCTGAAATTGTTTAGACTTTAAATCTTTGTATGCTATCACTGAAATATATATTTTATGTATACACATCCCAGTAAGCAAGAAACACCATTGCAAGAAACATTTTAACTACATTTACAGCAACGTTTTAACATTAATGCACAATATAGTTGAAATGTTTCTTGACGTTTTTTGCTTACTAGGTTATATACATATATATCTATATATATAAAGGAAGATGTCCTGACTGACTCATTACTGACTCATCAACGCCCAGCCCAAACCCCTGAACCAAATTTTTACCAAAAGTATATGAAATAGGGGTAGAATTTTCCGGGGAGTGCCACTATATGTGTATAGTTTTTTGTTACCGATTTTCTGGAAACCGATTTTTCTAATTTTATTAATTTTTCGGGAAATAATTCACCGAATTTCAAAAAATTGTCGATCAAACAGGAGTAGAATTTTCCGGGGAGTGCTATACAGTGTATAATTTTTCGTTACCGATCTTTTTGGAAACCGGTACGGAAATTTTTTCAATTTTTCGGGAATTTATTGACCGAATCTTAAAGAAATGTATATGAAGTAAAGGTAGAATTTTACGGGGAGCGCCATTATGTGTATAGTTTTTGTTACCGATCTTTTTGGAAACCGGTTTTTTTTAATGTTTCCAATTTTTCGGGAAATAATTGATTGAATTTCAAAAAATTGTACATAAAGTAGGGGTTGAATTTTCCGGGAAGTGCTATAAAGTATATAATTTTTCGTTACCGATTTTTTTGGAAACCGGTATCAAAAGTTTGACGAATTTTTCGGGAAATAATTAATCGAATTTTAAAGAATTGTATGCAAAACAGGGGTAAAATTTCCCGGGGAGTGCTATAAACTGTATAGTTTTTCGTTACCGATTTTTTTGGAAACCGGTATCTTTTGGAAATCGGTTACGAAATATTTCCAATTTTTTAGGAAATAATTGAGTGAATCTCAAAGAATTGTATACGACGGAATTGAACTTCAGTAGATAAGAAAGTAGTATTTTTCAATTTACAGCATTTTAGATGAGAGATTTTGATTTGATTTGATATATTTATATGCCCAAGCATATGCTAAAGGGCAACAATACACATAGCATCCTAATATTACAAAGTATATGAGTGTTAAGACATAGCAAACAAGTAGAAACTTGCACATTGTTTCCTCGTAGTTTTTAATTGTGCAAGTAGAAACTTGCACATTGCTTCCTCATAGTTCCTAAGTGTGCAAGTTTTTATTTTATTCGAGGTATAATTATCGGTATTTATTTGTTTTGGCTTCCTCATAGAGGAAGCTTTGTTAGCAAAGGTTCTGATTTCACACTTAACTCTTTTGGGGACTGCGTAAATAATTATATACATTCACTAAAAAATACTAAAAATACTTGTCCACTTAAAAACTAAAACAATACTTTATCGATAAAAAAAATCAGCCCGATATTATAAATATTTGAGATAACAATTTATTTTTAATTCTATTATATTTTCCAGTCTTTTCTACCCCTATTTCATATATAATTGGTTAAAATTTGGTTGATCAGATCAAGTTTTATAAAGCTTCTATGTATGTACAAATTCTTCGAAATTTCAAATGTGTGTAATACGAGATCTGATCAATCAAATTTTAATGAATTATATATGAAATATAGGGGTAGAAAAAACTGGAAAACATAATAAAATTAAAAATAAATCGCTATCTCAAATATTGAGAAAGCGGCAGCGTAAAACACATTTTTCAAAAAAAGGAAAATCTGCATAAAATCTATACCGGTAGACCGATTTCAATAAAATTTGAGGAGGACATACTTTCTATAATACTCTATTTGTGTGCAAAAATTCAAACTGGTATCTAAAAAATTGTAGAAGTAGATGCGTGTACAAAAATCCGTACACACACACACACACACACACATACATACATACTTCCGGACATTTTTTACTAATATGATTTTTCGACATTTTAGAACATTCTAAACCTATTTCCATCAAAATCTCGAAAAAAAAATTTTTCACCATTACAAAGCTTCCTCTATGAGGAAGCAAAAGCACATTGAATGTGACGCAACTTGAATTTAGAGAAACTATAACTGAGGCATAATGTGAGTCACAGTCAACATCACAGACGCAAACTATAGTAGTATACAAGGTATAAAACGCAACTTAATCTATAAGTATATTATTAAATCTATGAGATATAAAACGCAACTTAAATCTATCGAACTAGAATAAAGACAAACACAAGATAAAAATTCACTACAACTAACAAACAAAACTTAGCTCTCAAATTCGGCTGAGAATAAATGAGCTCGAAGGAGACTTTTGAAAGACGGTAATGACGACGCCGATGTAACATGATCCGGCAAAGATTGCCAAAAGTAAATCGACGAAAGATGGAAGGAATTCCTATAAGTAACCGTCCTATGAGCGGGAATATGAAAGGCATGCGAAGAAGTGAGCCGACGTTCAGATCTTCGCAGCAATGGATCAGGAGGTGTGAAAAGTTCACGTAGATATACCGGTGAATTCATGAAGACAAGCCGATACATTTGGCAACCCATGAAATAAAGCCTTCTGTTCTCAACCGAAAGCCAGCCAAGACGACTTCTAAACGGGGTAATATGTTCATCCCGCCGCAAATTAAAGATAAATCTAACACAGCAATTAGCTAGCTTCTGTAATTTACTGTTTAATTCACTACTCAAACCATGATACACCAGGCAGCAATAGTCTATGTGAGGTAGTACCAGAGTTGTAACAAGCTTGATTCTTAGCTCAGTGGAAAGAGAATTCATATTGAATTTCAGCTTATATAACGCTCCATGGACCCTCTGCGAAACATGTGAAATATGTTTTCTCCACGATAGATTCGACTCAAAGAAGACTCCCAAATTCTTAACTTCACTTACATAAGGTAAGGGCGTATTATTAACAATTACCGGTGGAAGAAGGTCAAGGTCTAAATTACTAACATTAGTCCTGCTGCCGAAAATAATTACTTTGGATTTGGCGGGATTAAGATTCAAGCCATTCGCCCTTGCAAAATCAAAAATCGCGTTAGCATCACTAGAGATCAACATAAGATTGTGGAGTAGATCTTTAAGATGACATGAGCGATAAATCTGGATGTCATCAGCAAATATCATATGTTCAGAGTAGATTATGACTCTGCCAATGTCATTGATATAAAGGGTAAATAAAGGAGGGCCAAGTACTGAACCCTGAGGTACACCACAAAGCACAGACAACCAAGACGAAAAATTACCCACATCATCAACCACCGCTTGGGATCGACCGGTAAGATATGAATAAATCCATAAAAGAACAGAATCAGAAAAACCTAACTCCTTAAGTTTAATCAAAAGTTGAGGATGCGGGACTGTATCAAACGCTTTACTAAAGTCGAATAGAACCATAATCGTTACTAATCCTTTTTCGATCGACTTCTTAATGTTATCACATACGCGAAGAAGTGAAGATTGAGTGTTATGACACGGGCGATAAGCGGACTGTTTTGGATTAATAAGGTCATATTTAGTTAAATAATCAGAGATTTGTGAGGCTACAATTCTCTCAAGCAGTTTAGACAGTTCAGGCAGATTTGCTATGGGTCTTGTGTCGGATGGAGACAGAGGGATGCGAATCTTGGAAAGAGGGCGAATAAGAGCACGTTTCCATTGAGACGGATACACTGAAGCTTCGAGTGAGCGATTGAATAAAGCAGTTAGACACGAAGAGATTGTAGGCCACGCTATCCGCAATATATACAGTGGTATTCCATCTACCCCAATCGCATAAGAATGGAGAGGTCGCGTGGAAATAAGCTTAAAGACTTGATCAGGTGTTATAGTAGAAAAACAGAATTCAGGATGTTGAGAAGGACGCACAGCATGGCTAATGGCAGTAACAACGTCAACACGTGTAGAAGGTAACTGAGCCGAAGACACTGATACATAAAATTCATTCAGTTGATTGGGAGTGAAAAAATGCAATGGAGAAACCAAAGTTGATTTGGCAAGACCGAGTGAAGCTAGTTCTTTCCAAAGCTTGGCGGGATCAGTAATATTCTTAAGAGTATTGAATTGAAATTCACTTTTGGCTCGTTTAATATCAATATTTAGCTGATTACGAAAAAGTTTATAGGTGGCGTAGCCAAGTGAACTATTAGTACGTCTAGCTTGTTTGAATAACCGATTACGAGTACGAATACGAGAAATAATTTCATTTGTGAGCCACCTCACCGGGGGCTTCCTAATCACAATCGCACGATTGGGAGCGAATTTGTCAAGTGCCTCTAGCAATCCACCAGACAGAATCCCACAGAATCCATCAACATCAGTATCAGACACATCTCCTATCGCAGTCCGCACACCATCAGCTATGGATTGAAGATACTGTTCAAACTCAGAACTATCAATACTCCTGAAGTTGCGTCGAGTAATAGAACGCACAGGTGTCGGATCACAATTGAAAAGCATCGACAGCTCAATAAGATCATGGCCAGCAATAAAAGGACTCTGAGATTTAGTAAATGATAACAACTTGTCAATGTCATCCACAACCAAAACGTCTAGCCATGAATCTGAGGTCGCAGTATGATAAGTATAGGTTCAGAGTCAACTATATGCAGTGATAAGCCAGACATAAGTTCACGCAAGTATCTCGATTCATAACAAGTTGACAACAAATTACAGTTCAGATCTCCGCCTATAATAATATTCTTATAAAGGTGCGAATAGCTTGTCAGTGATTCAACAAAATCGTGTAGGAGAAGGCCCTTAGGTCGCCTATAAATGGACGCAAATAAAACAGATTCGCCCTCAGGGCAACGTACTTCAAGAATGAGATACTCAGGTGCACCCACGCTGGCATTACAGGAGGTAGCGATGATTTTTACTTTGAGCGAGTGATGCACATAACATGCCACCCCTCCGCCAATCCGCCCCACTCTGTCGTGACGAATCAGGAAATAGTTATCTAAGGCGACCAGTTGATCAGAAACATTCGTATTTAGCCACGTTTCCGAAATAGAGATAATATGATAGAAGTTAGTGCGGAAATATAAGCGTATAAAATCGACATGCCCGCGAAGAGAGTTAGCATTAAATTGAGCTACATTAAACTGGCGTGAGTATCGACAAGGATTAACAGAGATCACTGAGTTAGGCCAGACGGGTCAAATAAGCTTTGCAAGATCAGTGGCATTGTCGATGTGAACAATTGTGTCGCCATCAGCTCGCCTGACACAAATGCGACCACTGCTCACCCAGACATACTTGTAAGATTTTTGCTTGGCAGTTCGCTTAGTCTGCTGCAAGAGATCATAAGCAACTTTAGATAAGAGCTCGTTGACGTATATTTTACGATCAGAACTGTCGCCGCATACCTCTTCCTGTGTAAGAATACGTTTGGATCGCTTTTTTGCAATGACGATATCACGAACAGCCGCCGAGGCTAATGTGACAATAAGCGAAGTTGTGTCTGAAGGGGTCAAAGGTTTGCTGCCCGCAACCGCCAGGAGAGGCGAACAACAGTTCTGACATCAAGAACATGACATAACAGATTAGGAATGTCAAGAGCTCGAAACACATTTTTAACAAATTCGTCAGACGAAACCGACAACGCCGCTGGGACGCCAGAAATAATTAATTTGTTACTATTACTATCCTCGTCACGAACCAAGGGGGCCGAGAGAGTTGTCTTCAGCTCATTAACCTCGCGCGCAAGGGCCGCACTCCCCCGCTCTAATTCAGTAATACGCTGACAGTTACGCTCGACCTGATCTGCAATACGGTTTAATTGATTAAGCTTATCGTTAATTTCATCGTTAGTACGCTGTTGACTCTCAATAAACGCAGACATTCTAGCATCGGATACTCTTAGTTGTTCAATCAATCTCAACAAAAGATCATTAGTCTTAGACTGAGACTGAGTTAGATCCTGAGAGCCGGAGAGCAAGACATCGCTGACATTACTGACACTAGGCGAAGTAGAACCAAAAAATTCAGAGCGCTGTGAACTCTGACCATCTCTTGGTGTTAAAGGCATCGTCAATCGCGATTTGCAACAGGAACTCGCAGCCTTAGTAATAACATACGCCTTAACACAGCCGGGATGAAAAACTCTGCCGCACTCAGGACAAGATACTGAATTGCCGACGATTGTTTTGGTGCATTTGATGCATTTAGAGCACGCGCGCTGCATGGATTACAGCTAAGAAAAGCAGTCGACAGTCAATGAGTAAATATAGAAAGTGACAATGTCACTAAACGCAATTCACAGTTTCAGTGCGAGTCCTATAGTATAAGTTAGATAGTCACATGTACACATCCGACCACATGCAATAGAGTGTAGAAGGAGCAGGAGTAAGCGCATACACAGCAAGAACGTTTTCGCAGACGGTTGACGCAAAAAACTCAAAATACGTAACAAGAGCAGGCATAATGCATGTGACCAGCCAAAAGACTCGCTTATATCACCAACTCCTGCACGCATCAATCGCTGTCAGGTCCCACTTCACAGTCAGGAGAGCCACATGTCCCAATGGAAATCACGAAACTATATTGGCAGCGCCGGCATGCAGGACAGCCAACCAATAATGGAGCTCACTAAGACAGCAGCGTACATCTGAAGGGCAGTAGGTGCAGAAAAGAGCAGCCCAGACGGCAGGCACATGCGCAACAGAGGTCGATGACTTCCACGGAATGATTCTCGGAAATTAGGTTAAGATTAGCAAGAATACTTGTCACCCAATTGTCGAGAATAGAATGATGGTACCGTTATAAATGAGTACGCCGCGTGACAGCAGCAAAAGCCCCGCTTATACCTGCAACAAAGTGGCCCGAAGGCACCCACGACAAAGGCACGTTGCTGTACTTACAGAGAGAGAGAGAGAGAGGGAGAGGGAGAGGGAGAGGGAGAGGGAGAGGGAGAGGGAGAGGGAGAGGAGAGGGAGAGGGAGAGGGAGAGGGAAAGGGAGAGGAGAGGGAGAGGGAGAGGAGTGGGAGAGAAAGTGGGAGAGGGAGAGGGAGAGGGAGAGGGAGAGGGAGAGGGAGAAGGAGAGAGAGATAGGGGAGAGAGAGAGAGAGAGAGAGAGAGAGAGAGAGAGAGAGAGAGAGAGAGAGAGAGAGAGAGAGAGAGAGAGATTGATTGATTGATTGATAAGTATATTTATGCCCAAGCATAGCTAAAGGGCAAAGATAGCAAAATATAGTAATGTACAAGATAAAGATACAGTGACACGCAACTTAACTTTAAACGCAACTTAATACTAGAAAAGCACATAATCTACAAGCAAACTAAAATTAAAGAAACACAATGCAACTAAATCGAACGCAGGTAATACTAGGAGAAAAGAATACTACGAGTACTCTATACACAACTACACGCTAAAATATCTAAGGAACTTAGTCTGAGAATTCGGATGACAGCAGGTAGGATCGGAGGAGATTCTTAAAAGCTCCAATAGTAGTAACTGATGTAATATTGTCCGGGAGAGAGTGCCAAAAATAGATGGCCGATATCTGAAAGGAATTTCTATATATTTCCGTTCGGAAAGCTGGGATATGGAAGGTTTGCGAAGAAGAATTTGCAATTCGAGTGAATCTTCTGAGCGATGGGCTAAGTGGGGTAAAAAGTTCACTCAGATATGCTGGCGAGCCCATGCATGTAGATGATACGATACGTCTGACAGCCAAGAAAATACAATCTTATATTTTCTACGGACAGCCACCCTAGGCGTCGTCGATATTGCGTTATATGCTCGTCTTTCCGCAAATCAAAGATAAATCTGATACATAGCAGTTTACAAGTCTCTGTAACTTCAGATTAAGTTCCTTGCTCAAGCCATGATAGACAAGGCAGCAGTAGTCCAAGTGGGGTAGTACCAGAGATGTTACCAGCTTGATTCTAAGTTTGGTGGAAAGAGAATTCTTACTGAATTTCAATTCATACAAAGCATGATGAACTCTCTGCGAGACATGCGAGACATGCTTATTCCAAGAGAGATTCGATTCGAAACAGACTCCAAGGTTTCTCACCTCACTTACATATGGCAAAGGCGTGTGATTAACAATAATAGGTGGTAGTGCATTCAGATCAATATTGTTGATATTTATTCCACTGCCAAAAATAATGACTTTGGATTTTGCAGGGTTCAGTTTCAAACCATTGACATTTGCATAATCGAAAATAGCGTTTGCATCTTTGGAGATTAAATTAAGGTTGTGGAGGAGATCGGAAGGAGCACATGAACGATAAATTTGAACATCGTCAGCAAATATCATGTAGTCGGAATATATCAAGACTGTACCAATGTCATTAATGTAAAGAGTGAACAAAGGTGGACCGAGGACAGAGCCCTGCGGAACACCACACAGAGTAAAAAGCCAAGAGGAAAGGTTACCCTCATCATCAGCGACAGCCTGAGAGCGACCGGTAAGGTATGAGTAAAGCCAGATAAGAGTGGGGTCAGAGAAAAACCCAATTCTTTGAGTTTAATCAGAAGTCTGAGATGTGGTACTGTGTCAAACGCCGTGCTGAAATTGAAAAGGATCATGATTGTAACAAGTCCAGAGTCAATCGCTTTCTTTATATCGTCACACACACGCAAAAGCGCAGACTGAGTGTTATGATACGGACGAAAAGCTGACTGTCTCGTATTGATAAGATTATGCTTAGTTACATAGTCAGAAATCTGTGAGGCAACAATACGTTCAAGTAATTTAGACAACTCAGGCAAGTTTGCAATCGGTCTCGTGTCAGATGGGGATGAGGTAATGCGAGTCTTCAAGAGAGGGCGAATGAGCGCCCTCTTCCACTGAGACGGAAAGAATGACTGTTCTAAGGAGTAATTAAAAAGAGCAGTTAAACAAGACAAAATTGCAGGCCACGCCAACCGCAATATGTAGAGAGGAATACCATCCACACCTGTCGCATAGGAATAGAGTGGTCTTGCAGAAATAAGTTGAAAGATCGTGAGAGGCGTAATCGCAGAAAAAGCAAACTCAGGACGTTCGGATGGAGAAGTGACACGAGCAATAGCAGAAATAAAGTCCTCATATAAGCAAGGCGAATGAGCATCAGAAATAGAGACGTAGTGTGCATTCAATTGATTAGGTGTGAAATAATGTAGAGGAGATACTAAAGAAGACTTTACAAGACCCAGACGTGCCAACTCTCTTCACAATTTTGCAGGGTCGGTAATAGTTTTAAGAGAGTTAAATTGAAACTCACTTTTGGCACGTTTAATATCTATGTATAGCTGATTACAATATTGCCTGTATACAGAATAGCCAAGTATGCTACCTGACCGCTTAGCGCGCTTGTAAATCCGATTTCGAGTGCGTATCCTAGACCTGAGATCGTCAGTAAGCCACCGCACAGGGGGCTTTTTGATAACAACAACACGCTCTGGTGCAAACACATTAAGTGTATTAAGTACAGATTCAGAGAGCACAGAACAGAATCTATCAACCTGAGATAACGACGACTGGTCAGGAGTGGCATTAACACAAGCCGTGACCTCAGGACTCTCAGTTAGGGACTGAAGATGAACCAGAAACTCATCCACATCAATAGCACGATAGCAACGTCTTACAACTGTACGCGCCGCCACTGTTCTCCTGCCCAATGAGAGTGACAACTCAATGAGATCATGTCCCGCAATGAACGGGCTCTCGGATTTAGAAAATCTTAGGACTTTCTCGCAATCGTCCACCACTAGGACATCGAGCCATGAGTCAGTGATGGCCGTATGATACGTGGCGTCGGATTGAACAATGTACATAGATAGACTAGACATAAGATCACGCAGGTAATAAGATTCAAAGCTATTTGCCAGTAAATTACAGTTCAAGTCGCCACCTATAATGATATTTTTATAGAGATGGGAGACATTAGTAAGCGCTTGAGCAAAGTCATGAAATAGGAAGCACTTAGGTCTCCTATAGATTGACGCAAATAAGACTGTTTCATCGCATGGCAATCGAATTTCAATCAAAAGGAATTCCGGAGCATTGATATGAGTTGCAGCAGAGGACGCGACCAGCTTAGCCTTAAGTGAGCGATGAATGTAACAGGCTACGCCCCCTCCCATACGCCCAACCCGGTCATGGCGGATCATAAAATAGCCATCTAGGGCCACAAGCTCGTCTAAAATACCTTCGTGAAGCCACGTTTCGGATACCGAGACAATATGATATGGATTTGAATCAAAGTAGAGCCTGACCAGCTCCATGTGACCACGAAGAGAGTTAGCATTGAAATGAGCAACTCGAAATTCGGATTCGTTATGACTAGAGCGCCTCGGTGGATGTATCTGATGCGGTCAATCAAGGCGAGCCAGATCAGCACTCGAACCGATGTTGATAACAGGCGAGCCATCAGATTGTCTCACGCAAATCCGCCCGTGCCTTACCCACACATAATTATATAACCGCTCCTTAGCCATACGCTTCGTCTGCTGCAACAGTTCGTAACTATCCTTAGAAAATAGTTCGTTGATATAAACAATACTTCTGGAGTTATTTCCACAAACCTCTTCCTGCCTGAGAACGCCCTTAGCTCGCTTCTTCGAAATAATTAGGTCGCGGACGGAGTTAGAAGTCACAGTAATAAAAAGAGAATTACTGGCAGTAGTAGCATTTGAGTGGAAAGAAGCAGAATCAGGGAGAGACTTGCGGACGACTCTTACATTTAAAATATGAGGCGAAATATCCGGAGCACCAAGCGCTACCAGCACGTTACGAGCTACCGCAGAAGGAGCAACAGAAAGCGGTTCCGGCAACCCAGACACGATAATCTCGCTGGCACTGTCATCTTGCCGATCCAAGCGAGTCGCTTTTAGCACTTCCAGTTCCCTCTTAAGGGCCGCGTTTTCGAGTTCCAAGGAAGAAATTCGCTGAGTGTTATTGGATACGGTCTCGGATAAGCTATTAATCTGATCAAGCTTACTGTTAATTACCTCATTAGTTCGCTGCTGACTCTCAATAAACGCAGAGACCTTTGAGTCAGACAGCTTCATCTGCTCGAACAAACTTAACAAAAGTTCATCCGTCGCAGGCGGTGGGGTCGACTGAGTACGCGAGACAGCAGAAGAGGCCATATTATCAAACTCAAATATACGCGCAGTATTATCAGTTGTAGGTGTAAGAGGGGGTATATCTAGTGATGATAATAGAGATATACAGCATGAGTCAGCGTATCTTGACACTAAATAAGACCTAATGCAACCAGGATGAAACGCTCTATCACACCCGCTGCACTCAATCGACCGATGAGCAATCGACTTTCTACACTTGAAACACGTAGGCTGCATGTGAATTTAGCTTTACACAATTCAGCCCGACACAAGAATCACGTAAGATTTAACATGCATAAGGTTCATACAGATATTAGCAAAGACAATCCAGGCAACCGAATGACTCACACGCTAACACTCCGCGTAACAAATCCGCCAAGCCAGCAATAGTTTTGTTCACCGATTTTCAACTGTCAGTGTCGGTACACAAGATCGATCGCGCACAGGTCCGCCAATCAGATCACACCAGTACCGCCAACCGCATCCCACGCAGGTCAGCCAACAGGATTATAGAGCATCCCACGCAGGTCAGCCAACAGGAATAGGGCAATCGCAGATCGCAAAGCACCACACCAACGACACGCACACCTCAGAGAAACGGTGTAGAAAGGAGCAGATCAGATAGCACATGCGCAGCAGGTGTTGGTGTCCCTCCAGAATGATTCTCGGAAATTAGGTTAGAACCAAGAGAAACATTCAACACGCAAATTCCAAGAATCAGGCGAAAGCACCTGAAGAATTATGAATAGCTCGTGACGAGCTACAATTGAACATGCTCTCACCTGCAACAAAAGAGCCCGAAGGCAGCTAACGGCAGAGATATGACGAATAGAAGCGAGCGCAACACAACAGACTTGCCCAACAGACATGCAACAGACTATTTGCGTGTCTTATTACATATGTCCTCCGGGGCGAAGCCCGGGTAACCAGCTAGTATATATACATATCAAAAATAAAAGTAACCACTCGAATAGAGGAGGTAGATTGGGTCAAACTGAAAAGAAAAGTCTCGTACCATTTTGCAAAATTCGCAATAGTTAACGAGTTTTTAAATAAAACGTCTGAGCGAATGCGCGCACAAGGAGCGATAGAGGCGGGCCTCGGCGGCTGGCTGGGCTGGCACGGTGCCCGGCGCGCGGCGAGCGGTGGGGGTCGAGAGACGAGCGGCGAGCGGGGCGCGGCGCGGCGCGGCGAACGTCGAGCGACAGATGTTATACACTGCGACGAAAAAGTATTAGAGCCAGCCCATACTAAACTTAAGATAATTCCTTCGCGTAAATGGGATTTTCCTTCGCGTAAACGGGATTTTGTAGTAACTTACAATAATTTACTCCGCGTAAACGAGTGAATTATCGTAAGTTACTACAGAAGTAACGCGCTCGCGTAAACGTAGTAACAGTAGGTAGCACACGTATTGGCTATTGCATAGGCTTTGCCGTAACGTCTTACGCCTCAGATAATATTAATTAGTTTAGCTTGTATTATGTGTAATAAAAACATTTAATTTTAGTAAATTTAATTATTTTGCATGTCAAAGTTTACGAGGTTTACCACAAGCCTTACTTTAACTTTTGTTTATGTTATAATAACTTTAATGGTGCGTGTCCACCTGCGAGTAAAACTCTCGAGAGTAGCTCTCGAGATTGATTCTCGCAAATAGACATATTCCTAAAGAGTACCTATAACGGAGAATGAATCGCAGCTCTCGGCGAGCGAACTTTTCAAGACCTATTCGCAAATCGACACGACGTTATTTTACTCTCGGAGATCAGCTCGCCAAGCTCGAACGCTGTTCGTATTTTGAGAGCTACATGATGACACAAAGGAACTTATTGAATAATGCGGAAATCATGAACCATTGTAGAATACTACTGTGACAGAAATAAAAGTTTTTTTAATTTATATGTTTTGCGAATAAAGTGCGAAAAATTCATAATTTAAAGAATTAGATAAGAATATTTTTAATACATTCTCTGCTTATTACATGGTCAATAATTAGTAACACTTTAGTTTTACATACTTTGCACGTTTTAGTTACAACGTTGAAATTAAATACATTTTTTACATCGCAAATTAAGTACATTAAAAAAAAAATTATTAAATATTTACATGTAAAAATCTAACATCAAGGTATTTCGCAAACTGAAAACTAAATAATAATATCGCACTATGTATTACACTTCACAACTTGTAAGTCTGCAGAAACTTTTTATTGTTAGGAGTCTTCAATCTCAAGCTCTCTAATTAAAGCAGATCCAGCACCGAATGTACACCTGCGATCAATCCATTGCTTGACCCAGAAGGTCTTTTTGTTGTTTCAACGGCACTATAGCTCAAGTTCAAGCCATAGCCTCCTGAAGTTCGGCCTGTATAAAATCCGAGGCCTCCCTTCTGCTTTCTTAGAGATACACTCTCGGCGGGTTGCCATTAACCCTTCCGAGAGGTGGCGATCAAATAAAAACGGACAATTTTCGGTCGGATTTGAACTCGGATCTTCAGCTCGTTAGAGCAGCGCATATCTTTCTGCGCCATGATCGCCCTTTTCCTTTTTAAAATAATGCTAGTCACTATAGCAGCCGCAAGTTTTTTCGTTTACGCGACATTATGATGTAACCACTCTCAGACATCAACTAAAAAAATACGTAAGTGGATACGGTTTTGAGAGAACTCTCCGAAAAAATACTCTTCGGATTCTCGCGAGATGCTCGCGAGAATACAATGTCAGAAAAATTACTCTCAAATGGACAGTGTCAGAATAACTCTCGAGAGATATTCTCGAGAGTTTTAAGGCGCGTGTCCACCTGCGAGTAAAACTCTCCAAAGTAGCTCTCGAGTTATTCTGACACTGTCCATTTTAGAGTAATTTTTCTAACATTGTACTCTTGCGAGCATCTCGTGAGAATCCAGAGAGTATTCTTTCGGACAGTTCTCTCAAAACTGTGTCCACTTACGTACTTTTTTAGTCGATCTCTGAGAGTGGTGACATTATAATGTCTCGTAAACGAAGAGACTTGCGGCTACTATAGTGGCTAGCATTATTTTAAAAAGAAAAAGGTTGTTAAATAACAACAAAAAGATTTTCTGGGTCAAGCAATGGATTGATCGCAGGTGTCGGATCTGCTCTAAATTAGAGAGCTTAAGATTGAAGATTCCCAACAATTAAAAATTTCTACAGACTTACAAATTGTGAAGTGGAATACATAGTGCGATATTATTATTTAGTTTTCTGTTTGCGAAATATCTTGATGTTAGATTTTTTCACATGTAAATATTAAATAATTTTTTTTTTATGTACTTAATTTGCGTTGTAAAAATGTATTTAATTTCAACGCTGTAACTAAAACGTGCAAAGTATGTAAAACTAAAGTGTTACTAATTATTGACCATGTAATAAGCAGAGAATGTATTAGAAATATTCTTATCTAATTCTTTAAATTATGAATTTTTCGCACTTTATTCGCAAAACATATAAATTAAAAAAACTTTTATTTCTGTCACAGTAGTATTCTACAATGGTTCATGATTTCCGCATTATTCAATAAGTTCCTTTGTGTCATCATGTAGCTCTCAAAATACGAACAGCGTTCGAGCTTGGCGAGCTGATCTCCGAGAGTAAAATAACGTCGTGTCGATTTGCGAGTAGGTCTTGAAAAGTTCGCTCGCCGAGAGCTGCGATTCATTCTCCGTTATATCTTTAGGAATATGTCCATTTGCGAGAATCAATCTCGAGAGCTACTCTCGAGAGTTTTACTCGCAGGTGGACACGCACCATTAAAGTTATTATAACATAAACAAAAGTTAAAGTAAGGCTTGTGGTAAACCTCGTAAACTTTGACATGCAAAATAATTAAATTTACTAAAATTAAATGTTTTTATTACACATAATTCAAGCTAAACTAATTAATATTATCTAAGGCGTAAGACGTTACGGCAATGCCTATGCAATAGCCAATACGTGTGCTACCTACTGTTACTACGTTTACGCGAGCGCGTTACTTCTGTAGTAACTTACGATAATTCACTCGTTTACGCGGAGTAAATTATTGTAAGTTACTACAAAATCTCGTTTACGCGAAGGAAAATCCCGTTTACGCGAAGGAATTATCGTAAGTTTAGTATGGGCTGGCTCTAATACTTTTTCGTCGTAGTGTATAACATCTGTCGCTCGACGTTCGCCGCGCCGCGCCGCGCCCCGCTCGCCGCTCGTCACTCGACCCCCACCGCTCGCCGCGCGCCGGGCACCGTGCCAGCCCAGCCAGCCGCCGAGGCCCGCCTCTATCGCTCCTTGTGCGCGCATTCGCTCAGACGTTTTATTTAATAACTCGTTAACTATTGCGAATTTTGCAAAATGGTACGAGACTTTTCTTTTCAGTTTGACCCAATCTACCCCCCCTATTCGAGTGGTTACTTTTATTTTTGACACCCTGTATATATATATATATATATATATATATATATATATATATATATATATATATATATTTATATATATGAGCAAAAACACGTCAAGCGGGACACCTTCGAAAGATGATGTTTGAAATACTGGATAATAATTTTTTAATAAGTTCTACACTTCCCAATAAAAGCGCTGTATTTTTTTTAGATTTGTAAAAACGGTATTTTTAAAGTTATTGAAGATCGAAAATTGCATCAAATCGCTGAAAATTGGCCAAACACTCTTATTAAAAACTGAATATCTCCGGTTTTATGCTACTTACAGACTTCGGCATGGGCTTATTTTGAAGCTCTCGAACGTCGCTTCAATTTCGTGTAATTGAATTTTAACAAGAAAAATTTTGGTTAATTGTTATAAACAATTAAATTTTCAAAGGTAATTTTTTATAGCTTACCACCACTGTAAAATGTTGAAAAAAATACGAGTTTGTTCGTTAGTTAATTCTCTATAAAACTGGTAAGTTTCAGAATGGAGAACAAATGGACACTATGCGAAAAAAGGTAACCACGCTGCTGTCCTGGCGCGCTCATAAAACTTGCGTGCAGGAAAGGAATTGTGTTCGGGATTGAACAGGGTAATTCAACAACACCTCTACAAGTACTTGAGAAAACCAAATAAGTATTTTATTTACGAACTACAGCAATAACCTGCTCTTGCGTTTACAATCAGTTCACTTTTTGATATTGGTAAAATAAAAGAATATGCAACGTGAGTGTCCCACGCACGGGCTTGGCCTGATCAAAACGAGCTTGCAGTTTGATAGTTTCAGCTCGATATTGCTCGTTGGTGAAAAATTCCACGTCGATGTTGATGGTGTTTCTAAATAAGTATTTTATTAAAATATTTTTATAAATAAAATACTATAAATAAAATATAAATTTCACACGTCTTTTTATTTTATAAATAAAATAAAAAAACGTGGAATTTTTGCTCACGTTGCATTTTTTTTACCAAGATCAAAAAGTGAATTGATGGTAAAACAATTCTCGACAGGAACGCAAGAGCAGGTTGCTGTAGTTCGTAAATAAAATACTTATTTTGTTTTTTCAAATACTTGTAGAGGTTTTGTTGAATTACCCTGTTGCCCTGTTCAATCCCGAACACAATTCCTTTTCTGCACGCAAGTTTTATAAGCGCGCCAGAACAGCAGCGTGGTTACTTGTTTTTTTCGCATAGTGTTCATTTGTTCTCCATTTTGAAACTTACCAGTTTTGTAGAGAATTAACTAACGAACAAACTCGTATTTTTTTCAACATTCTACAATGATGGTAAGTTATAAAAAATTACCTTTGAAAATTTAATTGTTTATAATTAACCAAAATTTTTCTTGTTAAAATTCAATTACACGAAATTGAAGCGACGTTCGAGAGTTTCAAAATGAGCCCATGCCGAAGTCTATAAGTAGCATAAAAAACCGGAGATATTGATATTTTAATGAGAGTGTTTGTGCAATTTTCAGCGATTTGGTGAAATTTTTGATCTTTAATAACTTTGAAAATACTGGTTTTAAAAATCTAAAAAAAAATTGACGTTTGTTTTTTGGTTGCATAAAACGTGTAGAAAATTTAGTGACAAAATCGGAGTTTGACACAAAATTTTGTATTTATTTTGTCCCGTTTGATGTGTTTTTGCTCATATATATGTATCAAGAGACACGGTAGTGTCTCGCGCCAAGTACACGCGGAGCGAGACCGACCGTGACTCTTTTACGCGACGCGACGGGTTGCGAGTACCCGAGATGTTGAGATCTCGATAACGAGTGAATGGATCAAGTTCTAAGTAGGCTTGATCGATAGCTTGGGGTCCAATTAGGGGGGGGTTTCTCTCATAATATTCCGCTACGTGCCTTACAAGCGGAGATATGGCGACGCAAAGTCCAAATGTGAAAATTTATTTTTAAGATACTCCTCCTCCTCCTCCTCCTAACGCCGCGATCTATCAGAGAAACGTCACTTTCACTTTTTCGCCGCTGGCGGCGCAGGTATCGCCAGTTTCGATATCGCGCGCGTATTTCAAAATTAGGTCGATAAACTTATCGGTCAGGAGGAAGATTTCTATTTAAGTAAAAAAATTAGGTATATATATAATAAATATTGAGTCAACGGAAAAGTAGGTTCTCTATGCTTGGCAGAAAGTGCCGCTAGGGAATTTTTAAGTCGATTCTTATGAATCAAGCTTGAATTTGATGTCTATGTATCCCAGGTTGCCGATGACAAGGTCCAGATAGTGCGATTTATAGTTTTCGGTGTCCAGGTGTAATAATACGTTGAATTCGATGTCTACGTGTCCCAGGTTGCCGATGACGAGGTCCACATAGTGCGCTCCGTAGTTTTTGGTGTCTACGTGTATTAATATCTTGAATTCGATGTCCACGTGTCCCAGGTTGCCGATGACGGGATCCAGATAATGCGCTTCATAGATTTCGGTGTCCAGGTGTAATAATACGTTGAATTCAATGTCTACGTGTCCCAGGTTGCCGATGACGAGGTCCACATAGTGCGCTCCGTAGTTTTTGGTGTCTACGTGTATTAATATCTTGAATTCGATGTCCACGTGTCCCAGGTTGCCGATGACGGGATCCAGATAATGCGCTTCATAGTTTTCGGTGTCCAGGTGTAATCGTACGTTGAATGCGATGTCTAGGTGTCCCAGGTTGCCGATGACAAGGTCCACATAGTGCGCTTCGTAGTTTTCGGTGTCCAGGTGTAATAATACGTTGAATTCGATGTCCACGTGTCCCAGGTTGCCGATGACGAGGTCCACACAGTGCGCTTCGTAGTTTTCGGTGTCCAGGTGTAATCGTACGTTGAATTCGATGTCTAGGTGTCCCAGGTTGCCGATGACGAGGTCCACATAGTGCGCTCCGTAGTTTTCGGTGTCTACGTGTATTAATACCTTGAATTCGATGTCCACGTGTCCCAGGTTGCCGATGACGAGGTCCACACAGTGCGCTTCATAGTTTTCGGTGTCCAGGTGTAATAATACGTTGAATTCGATGTCCACGTGTCCCAGGTTGCCGATGACGAGGTCCACACAGTGCGCTTCGTAGTTTTCGGTGTCCAGGTGTAATAATACGTTGAATGCGATGTCTACGTGTCCCAGGTTGCCGATGACGAGGTCCACATAGTGCGCTCCGTAGTTTTTGGTGTCTACGTGTATTAATATCTTGAATTCGATGTCCACGTGTCCCAGGTTGCCGATGACGGGATCCAGATAATGCGCTTCATAGTTTTCGGTGTCCAGGTGTAATCGTACGTTGAATGCGATGTCTACGTGTCCCAGGTTGCCGATGACGAGGTCCACATAGTGCGCTCCGTAGTTTTTGGTGTCTACGTGTATTAATATCTTGAATTCGATGTCCACGAGTCCCAGGTAGCCGATGACGGGATCCAGATAATGCGCTTCATAGTTTTCGGTGTCCAGGTGTAATCGTACGTTGAATTCGATGTCTAGGTATCCCAGGTTGCCGATGACAAGGTCTACATAGTGCGCTCCGTAGTTTTCGGTGTCCACGTGTCCCAGGTTGCCGATGACGAGGTCCAGATATTGCGCTCCGTAGTTTTCGGTGTCTAGGTGTAATAATACCTCGAATTTGATGTTCACGTGTCCCAGGTTGCCGATGACGAGATCCAGATAGTGCGCTTCATAGTTTTCGGTGTCCAGGTGTAATAATACGTTGAATTCGATGACCACGTGTCCCAGGTTGCCGATGACGAGGTCCACACAGTGCGCTTCGTAGTTTTCGGTGTCCAGGTGTAATCGTACGTTGAATTCGATGTCTAGGTGTCCCAGGTTGCCGATGACGAGGTCCACATAGTGCGCTCCGTAGTTTTCGGTGTCTACGTGTATTAATACCTTGAATTCGATGTCCACGTGTCCCAGGTTGCCGATGACGAGGTCCACACAGTGCGCTTCATAGTTTTCGGTGTCCAGGTGTAATAATACGTTGAATTCGATGTCCACGTGTCCCAGGTTGCCGATGACGAGGTCCACACAGTGCGCTTCGTAGTTTTCGGTGTCCAGGTGTAATAATACGTTGAATGCGATGTCTACGTGTCCCAGGTTGCCGATGACGAGGTCCACATAGTGCGCTCCGTAGTTTTTGGTGTCTACGTGTATTATTATCTTGAATTCGATGTCCACGTGTCCCAGGTTGCCGATGACGGGATCCAGATAATGCGCTTCATAGTTTTCGGTGTCCAGGTGTAATAATACGTTGAATTCGATGTCCACGTGTCCCAGGTTGCCGATGACGAGGTCCACACAGTGCGCTTCGTAGTTTTCGGTGTCCAGGTGTAATAATACGTTGAATGCGATGTCTACGTGTCCCAGGTTGCCGATGACGAGGTCCACATAGTGCGCTCCGTAGTTTTTGGTGTCTACGTGTATTATTATCTTGAATTCGATGTCCACGTGTCCCAGGTTGCCGATGACGGGATCCAGATAATGCGCTTCATAGTTTTCGGTGTCCAGGTGTAATCGTACGTTGAATGCGATGTCTACGTGTCCCAGGTTGCCGATGACGAGGTCCACATAGTGCGCTCCGTAGTTTTTGGTGTCTACGTGTATTAATATCTTGAATTCGATGTCCACGAGTCCCAGGTAGCCGATGACGGGATCCAGATAATGCGCTTCATAGTTTTCGGTGTCCAGGTGTAATCGTACGTTGAATTCGATGTCTAGGTATCCCAGGTTGCCGATGACAAGGTCTACATAGTGCGCTCCGTAGTTTTCGGTGTCCACGTGTCCCAGGTTGCCGATGACGAGGTCCAGATATTGCGCTCCGTAGTTTTCGGTGTCTAGGTGTAATAATACCTCGAATTTGATGTTCACGTGTCCCAGGTTGCCGATGACGAGATTCAGATAGTGCGCTTCATAGTTTTCGGTGTCCAGGTGTAATTGTACGTTGAATTCGATGTCTAGGTGTCCCAGGTTGCCGATGACAAGATCCACATAGTGCGCTCCGTAGTTTTCGGTGTCTACGTGTATTAATATTTTGAATTCGATGTCCACGTATCCCAGGTTGCCGATGACGGGATCCAGATAGTGCGCTTCATAGTTTCCGGTGTCCAGGTGTAATCGTACGTTGAATTTGATGTCTACGTGTCCCAGGTTGCCGATGACGAGGTCCACATAGTGCGCTTCGTAGTTTTCGGTGTCCAGGTGTAATAATATGTTGAATTCAATGTTTAGGTGTCCCAGGTTGCCGATGACAAGGTCCACATATTGCGCTCCGTAGTTTTCGGTGTCTACGTGTATTAATACCTTGAAATTGATGTCTAGGTGTCCCAGGTTGCTGATGACGAGGTCCACATAATGCGCTTCATAGTTTTTGGTGTCTAGGTGTATTAATAACTTTAAATCTGAATGGGTGCGTTCAGCCGATACTCCGCTAGCCTAGCAATCGTGAGCAGTTGCTCGTTTTTGCTCGTTTCTTCTCTTTTTAATCCAGTAAGTCAAAAAAGAGGAAACGAGCGAAAACGAGCGACTGCTCACGATTGCTAGGCTAGCAAAGTATCGGCTGAACGCACCCAATGTAGGACACGTAGATATCGAATTCGAGGTATTAATACATGTAGACACCGAAAACTACGAAGCGCACTATGTGGACCTCGTCATCGGCAACTTGGAACACGTGGCCATCAAATTCAAGGTATTAATACACCTGGACACCGAAAACTATAGAGCGCGCTATGTGGACCTCGTCATCGGCAACCTGGGACACCTAAACATTGAATTCAAGCTTGATTCATAAAAATCGACTTAAAATTTCCCTAGCGGCAGAATTAAAATTATGTCATGACATAATAAAAATCGCTGAATTAAAATTATGTCTAGACATAATAAAAATTGGACAAAAATTATGTTTAGACATAATAAAAATTGGATGAATTAAAATTATGTCTGACGTAAAAATAATTATCAAAAATATCGATACCTGAAGATATCGGTACATATACAGTTGCGAACAACATTCAGTAAGACACGCAAATAAAAATAAATAAAGAATTTTACAGTTAACGACTTATTAACATTAATCATGCTTTATTGCGATTATGTTTTATGTTGAAATTGAAAAATATATACAAGGTGTACAACTAAAAGGGTTACAGATTATTATTTTTAAAAAACTGAGCAAAATATTAAATTGTTGTTTTCTTTAGAAATAATAGTCCGTAACACTTTTAGCTTCATACCTTGTATTATATACGGTTTATAAAATTATAAGATATATTGTTTATAAGATTAAGTTGCGTAACACTACAAAAAAGCGTGATATCCGTACAAAATTACCTTTTTAAAAAAAAGGTAAAATGAGCGCCAAGTACACGCATAATAGTGTATATGTATTATGTTGTTACCCTGTTATGTTGTTACCTCGAAAAAAACAAAGTGGTAGTATTATACCTCCAAATAGCTTTATCCTGTACATACTGTTTATACAATGCGTAATATACTACAAAAAGGCGTGATATCCGCACAAAATTACCTTTTTTAAAAAAAGGTAAAAAAAGGCGCCAAGTACACGTATAGTAGTGTATATGTTGTTACCTAAAAAAAAAAGAAAGTGGTAGTATTATACCTCGAAAAAACCTAAGTAACAAGTGGTAGATCTTTATATCTCGAAAAATCTCAAAAAAATCTAAGCAGTAGTATCTTTATTTCCGAAAAATTATAACCCAAGTGATACACGTCACAAAATTATGTTACCTTATCAAAAAGAAGAGTCGCGCTTCAAGTGATCTATTACAATTACAAAAAAGAAATGATATCTCTTTAAGTTAGAGCGCCAATTACAGAGAGAACATGTATATTGCCTCAAAAAATAATTGTTGCACTACATTGAAAAATCTTTACATTGTGTCAATTAGAAAAGAATGTATAATAACAATTTTATAAGATTAAAAATTTTATTTAAATTTAACAAGGGAATACAAGATATTTAAATACAAAGTTATTTACATGTGTATTTTTTAATGGCCACAAAGAATTACAGAAGTAACAGTACAAAATAAAAATATTTTATTAAAATACATAAATTTTTCTTGTAAAAAAACTTGGCGCTGCTAGACCTCGAAATTTTAAATAAATAAATAAACTTATTCTATACTTAATTATAAGCCGCATTATCCGCCGTCCACGTAGTCACGCACACCCATATCACTCATTCCCACATCCACGCTGATAATCATTTAATATTACTCCCATTGTATTCTTCTCTGAATTATTTTTATTTATTGTTGTTTTTATTTATTTAAAAGGTCTAGCAGCGCCAAGTTTTTTTACAAGAAAAATTTATGTATTTTAATAAAATATTTTTATTTTGTACTGTTACTTCTGTAATTCTTTGTGGCCATTAAAAAATACACATGTAAATAACTTTGTATTTAAATATCTTGTATTCCCTTGTTAAATTTAAATAAAATTTTTTAATCTTATAAAATTGTTATTATACATTCTTTTCTAATTGACACAATGTAAAGATTTTTCAATGTAGTGCAACAATTATTTTTTGAGGCAATATACATGTTCTCTCTGTAATTGGCGCTCTAACTTAAAGAGATATCATTTCTTTTTTGTAATTGTAATAGATCACTTGAAGCGCGACTCTTCTTTTTGATAAGGTAACATAATTTTGTGACGTGTATCACTTGGGTTATAATTTTTCGGAAATAAAGATACTACTGCTTAGATTTTTTTGAGATTTTTCGAGATATAAAGATCTACCACTTGTTACTTAGGTTTTTTCGAGGTATAATACTACCACTTTCTTTTTTTTTTTAGGTAACAACATATACACTACTATACGTGTACTTGGCGCCTTTTTTTACCTTTTTTTAAAAAAGGTAATTTTGTGCGGTTATACTTACGTGTCTGGAGACCATCCGTCCACCTCTTTTCTTTCAAAAACTAAGCATTTTAGAGAAAAACGTTTTAGACAAAAATTGTATGGTTTTGAGGGGAACATAAGATGGTGTCATTGATTTGACCTTGGGTGGCATCGTTAAGATCAGGTCAAGGACACCTTGAGTTTCTTAAATAGAATCATTTTTTATCGCATATTCTTATAGCTTATGTCGAGAGCTTTCAAAAACATTATAATTAAGTATTTTTTCATTAAGTACTTTTCGAGTTATAAGGCTTGAAAGTTACAGTATTGTAACATAATATTTTGTTAAGTATTTATAATTCAAATTCCTTACTTTTTATTTTTGCAAACAATACGAATCAATTAATGTAAAGAAAACACAATTTTTTAAAAGAAAAACTTGTGTAACTGCTTATTGCATATTCATTATTTTCTTAGCTTCTCACGATTCGGGGTGCTTGATTTGCGTGAGTCCCCTTGCCTCTCACGATTCGGGATGCTTGATTTGCGTGAGTGAATGAATATGAATTAGCCCGAATAGAATCTTTTACGACTTTTTTGGAAAAATTCTGTCAAGGATAAACCGGAGATGGAATGTCTTTTTACACATTGCCTGCAATCGAAACAAACTACCTTTTTTTGGACTTTAATTCTTGGACCTGATTTATTCTCGCTATCGAACGAGGAATTAATTATGCGTTTGACTACATTCCATCTCCGGTTTATTCTTGACTTCAAATAATTTCATATATGTATTTAAGCTTTTGAACTGTGATGTGGTTTCATGCTAATTTTATTGGTGTATGACTTCCCAGCGTATTTATTAATAATTTTTTTCTTCTTTCTTCTTCATACTTTTATATATGTTTCTCTCATTGACCTTTCCAAGTTAATTATATGTACGTTAGTTTAAATTATTATGGCTGAAGATGACTCGGTGTAGTTGAAACGTCCCTATGTATTTATTTATCAATTAATAATTTATTGTTTGCTCGATCACTGGTCTTTTTTCTTTATCATTTTGTAATAAAATCATTAGTTGATGAGATAATCGACTGTATCATTTAAAACAAAACACCCTGTGCGTATATTTTATGTATATAGTAATAATCCGAATTACATCAATACCCGATTTAACTAGTCAAAACTAGTTTTATCAAAGGCCATTCGTCAATACCAGTATTAACTGGTCAATACTAGAAATAACAATGGACTGTCAGTGAAACCTAGATCTGACTAAAAAATCGACTTGTTAAAATGTGTTAATAGTTTTTACTGGACAAAACTAGTTCTCACTGAGTTAGGTCAATTAACATTGTTGGTTATTATTTAGAATAAGGTCTTTTCCGACTTTTGATATTTTTGCATCAATACTAAGGGAAGTAATTTGCTGATTGTGTGATGTATAGACGCTCCCCCGCATAAAAAAAACTAATTCAAGCCTATTTTAACCAAATTTTAATTTCAAGTTTTTAGAAGTAGGCTTGGAGTTAGATTAGTTTTTTGGTGAATATTTCCCTTTACACAGTCAGCCCCAAACGACTTTTAACTGACACTGATGTTGACCTTGACCTTCAGGAGTTTAAAGTCATTTACCTTTCCCGTCGCTCGTTGTTTTAATAACAAAACAATTTGCTTACAAGGCAAACGAAAGAATATTGTGTGGGTGCCGTGGGTGCACCAACTATTATCTGCTTTAACAAAGCGAGTGGAAAAGTGTATGCGTGGATGTAATGGGTTCCGACCCCGAGGCTTCACTTCGAAAAAAATAACGAAAAAACTAACCTAACCCAACCCAATTGTTGTGTGAAAAAGTGTATGCGTGATCATAAATGTGTGATCCATCCACACAACAATTGGGTTGGGTTAGGTTAGTTTCTTTTAGGTGAAGCCCTCCGCAGAGAGGTGGAACCCACTGCCCCCCATTCGTCGAAAAAGTAATCGACGAGCTCTTCCCCAAAAAGGATGGGAAAAAGGTATTGTTCTCACCGGTTGTGAAACAAGAATGGAGAGAGGAATGGGGGGTCAGTGCAGAGGAGGTGTCGGGGGCTCTCCGCAGGGTCAGGAAGGGCAAGGCTCCTGGCCCTGACGGCATTCCGGGCAAGGCATGGATCTTGGCCGCGGGGGGACTGGCCGGCAGGATGCGCAAACTGTACACCGCGTGTCTGCGTGCCGGTCGGTTCCCCAAGAAATGGAAAGAGGCCAGCCTGGTGCTTTTGCCGAAGGCGGGCAAGCCTGCGAACTTGCCGTCAGCCTACCGGCCCGTGTGCCTGGTGGACGAAGTGGGAAAGATTTTCGAGCGAATAATCGCCGAGTGCCTCGTCCGGCAACTGTCCCGGATGGGACACGAGGGTCTGTCGGATGACCAGTTCGGATTCCGCGCCGGGCGATCAACTATCGACGCAATTAAACGCGTACTCGTCCGGGTGAAGGAAGAAATTGCCGAGGGGAGGGTTGTCATGGGCACTTCTTTCGATGTAAGGAATGCCTTCAACTCTCTCCCCTGGCCAGTCATAGGGGAGGCCCTGTTGAGATTGGGGTTTTCTCCTTACTTAATACTGGTCATCCTCGACTACTTCCGGGGCAGGGGCTTAGCGTACACGGATCGGGACGGGGTCCTGAGGGTCAGGCTAATAGAGTGTGGTGTCCTCAAAGGATGCTGGCTCTCGGGGTACGCAGATGACGTACACCTGGGGGTCAGCGTGGAGAACTGGCAGGAGCTATACAGGCTGGCCAATGTGGCAGCAGCTTGCGTAGTGCGCTCGATAGAGAGGCTGGGCCTGACGGTGGCCCCACAAAAGACCCAAATGACGCTCTTTTACAACCGGAGGGTGTGGGGTCCGCCGCCGAAATGGCTCAGCCTCCGAGTGAAGGGAATAGAGATCCCTCCCACTCCTCATCAAAAGTACTTGGGGATGTGGCTGGTCAGCGGACGTAGTTTTGGCGAACACGTTGCCCGTGCGACCAAGAAGGCTGGACTAGTGGCGAACTGCATGTCCAGAATACTGCCCAATCTGGGCGGGCGCGTGCGTCGCCTCTATGTGGCAACGGTCCATTCGGTGCTGCTATACGCACCGAATGGTGGCAAAAGGTTGGCAAGTCGCCATCCTTAAAGGGAAAATGGAGGCCGTGCAGAGGATTATCGCTGTGAGGGCCTCCAGAGCTTATAGAACCGTTACCCACATGGGGGCGACCACTCTGGCGGGGATCCCACTGGCACACCTCCTGGCAAGATATCACGCCGAAACATACGAGGGGGTGTGCCAAGCCAGGGAGAGATTGGGATTTGTGCCGCCAGACATAAAGAGGGCCATCAAACAACAAGGGAAAGAGGCCCTTCTCCAACACTGGAAAGACTGGGTGGAGGACCCCCGGCACAGGTGGGGGAGAAGGGTTGTCAAGGGTGTCCAGTTGGTATTTGAGGAATGGGTAGAGGGCGTGAAGCAAAGACGCCTCGCCTATGCACCGCATAGGAGCGCACTACGCGCTGCCACCACTGCCCGGAAGAGGCGGAAACGGCACAGCACACGCTGGAACATTGTCCGGCGTGGGCTGACGAGCGCCGTGTCCTCCGGGCTGCAATAGGGAAAGACCTCTCCCTCCCGGCCGTCATAGAAAGGACGGCTGAGACAGGGGCAGAGGGACAAAGGAGATGGGAAGCGTTCGTTTTCTTCTGCGACGAAGTAATGGCGGAAAGAGGCGGACGAGAGGATTAAGAGGATGGAAGCCTCCCCCCCTCCGTCCTTAAGCAGCGACGAGGGTTAGACCGGGGAGACGTTTGTATTCCCGGTCTGGTGCAGCAGGGAAAGGGACAACAGGGCTCTCCTTGTAAGGGTCCCTGGCACCTCCAAATAAAGGGGGGTGTGTCCAAACGTGGGAAGGAAGGGGGTGGCACGGGGGTGGATGGTAGTCCGCCCCTCTGCCGTTCCTTCTTTGTGCCGAGCAGGTCGGCGGAGGATGCGGGACGGGGAGGGGGCTCGGGCTGACTTCCCAAGGAGTTTCGGCCACGTGCGCCTTGCCCTGTCTCGCGATGGCAGGGGGCTGGGTTCCGGTGGGGGGGAGGGTTCCGACGAGCCCTCTCTCTCCGGATCCTAGGCCCCCGCCTGCCCTGAAGGGGGCGCGAGGGGAGGAAAAACCGGGACCTCTCTAAGAAGGCCGAACCACTTCCTCCTCCTCTCCTCGCCCGGTGGGCGGGCGAGTAGTCGGGGTGCGCCGCTCGCTCGCTGCTCTTCGGAGCAACTCCGGAATAGGGGGGAGGGTGGCGGATGAGGGTGGTGGCACTCATTTATCATAACTAGTCTAGGTATCAAACGCCCGGTGGGTTTCGGGTTCGGGCCCTCTGCCCTCCTTGGAGGGCGCGGTGGGGGGAGGATATGTCCGCTCCCAGCGGCGGTTCGGACTAGTTGCCGAGGTGTCCCGGAAGGCGAGTTCTGTATGGCAAGTGGTGGAAGGGCTCCCGGGGCTCCCCGATTACTCGTCGCTGGTTCTCGTGGGCCGTCCCCCTCTCCTACCGCCTGAGGGTGGTGGCGGGTGGTTCGGGTCTGCCACTCGTCACCGCTGATCCTGACGGGGGGGCCTACGGGCGCCCTTAAAGAGGTCAGCAGCTCCCCCAAAGGGGGGTGGCGGATCAGGGTTAGTCCCCTCTGGTCCGCCAAAACTAGATTTGTCTTAAAGACGGGGACTTCGATCCCCAGGAGGGAGCCCAATGACAAGGGCCAGGGTGGGGGGGTCACGGATGTGATCATTGCGTTTCCAGGGCCCCCCGCCGCGCCGTTAGGTAAAGCGCTTAGAAGGGACTGGCGGAGGTTTTAGCCGATAGGCTGCGGGCGTCGCCGTCTATCGCCGGGGTTTAACCCGGTGTGATACGCGCCCGTAGAATCCGGCACAATCCCGTCCCGGACCCGACCAGGGCAGGTAGTCTTTTGAAGATTTCCCCCACCTAAAAAAAAAATGGAACTCACTGCATCCACGCATACACTTTTCCACTCGCTTTGTTAAAGCAGGAGTTTATCATTACTTTTCCCTAATTACAACTAATTTTACCTAAAAAACGTATTTTAACGGTGAGTGTGCTTCGGATCATTAAAACTAATTTTAATTCGTCAGAACGGGTATTAACTGAAAAAATGTTGGGGAATACCGGTATACGCTATGCAAGTAAAGGGCCACTTTGACCAAACTCCGGTTAACTTAATCATTGATTAAATTGTTGCCAACAAGACAAAATAATTAGTATGACCATTTGTGTTTCTGGCGATATAATCATTCTAACTCAATCTTTTGTTACATATCTTTTCGAGTATTATAGAAAAGAAAGATATGTAACAAAAAAATGGATTAGGACAATTATATCACTAGAAATACAAATGCTCATTCAGCACAAAAAGTTTTCAAAAAATATTTCTAAATATTTCTATAAAAATATTACGAGAAACATTTAAAAATGGTTTTAGAAATATTTTAAAATAATTTAAAAACCTTTTGTGATATAACACAATTTTAAGAATATTTTAAAAATATTTTTAAAAATGTTCTTTTTTATCACTCAGGCAAAATTTTCTTAAATATTTAAATTATATTTTTAAAATATTAATTCAAATCTACATATATTTATTGTATCATAATATCTTGTTTCAAAATATTTAAAAAATATTTTTATTTCTTATTGGTTTTATAATCTTTTTTCAAATATTTTTAAAAATATTTTCGAAATATTATTAAATATTCTTAATTCAAAAAGATGGATGGTAGCACATCTTTCCGTGCTAGATTGCAGCAACGCCGCCAGGCGGCGCATAATGGTAAGACTAACTCGCAAGTAAATTTCAGTTGGGATCTAATATAAAGCAGGCGAAGCAAAATCATAACATTCGCGACACATATCTTCGCCAGCAATTCAAAAGGCTTATCCAACACCACTGCGATGCTATTAATATAAAAAATATTTTTAAAAGTAAGATATAAAGATGCATATTTTTCAAATATTAAAAATCTTTCAAATGTGAAACAATTATTGCTGATTGGGTCAAACATACGTACAAA